>NW_007068415.1:39743-129787 GCF_000164805.1 Carlito syrichta | reverse complement strand
GCTGGAAGAGAGTAAAGGGCTGTTGTTAAACAGTTTCTTACCGTAAGAGGGAGTTCAGACCTAGATCTTTCCAGTTAATCACACAACAAACTTAGCTCATCGCAATAAAGAGCAGCTCAGAGCCGACTGGCTCTTTTAGGCACTGACTCCGAACAGGATTCTTCCACCCAGCCATCTCCTCAGCGGGATCCGCCAGCAAGCCCGGCAGCACCATGTGGGTGACCAAACTCCTGCCAGTCCTGCTGCTGCATCATGTCCTTCTCCATCTCCTCCTGCTCCCCATCGCCATCCCCTATGCAGGTTAGTTTTCTTCATTATTATTATTTTAACTCTCTCTCTTGCTGACCTTTCCTTTTCCTCTTAACACACTTTTTTACCCTATTCCCAGCATCCTTTTAAACCTCAGTCTGTGGTATGGTGGTATGGGTTTCTAAAACCTCTCGTTATGCTTTCTTTTGACATTAATTTTCTGCTAGAAAAGCATTTAAAATGATAATTAACACCCCCTCAGTGCCACCCCCGCCAATCCCATCACACTTAGCCTAATAGTTACAGATTATGGGACAGGAAAGAAGTGCTAACACAAGCAAGAACTTTGCTGGCTTGGACAAGTTTAAAGTTGGAGAGAGGGTCTAGTCTGAAGAGGGAAGAGTTATAGTCAGTCCAGCAGGGACTCATCTTTTTCCAGGGAATAATTTTTCATGGTAATCCATTACCCCACATCACTTAATCAACATTCAGGGTCAAATTATGACATTATGCAGGTTTTCATTTGCAGGAGGCAGATTAAACTCTGAGTATGCATGATATAAAAATGAAAGAAAAAGCTTCTTAGCTAAGATCTCTTTCTTTCTGGGTGTAGTTGTCTGCCCTTTTGAAACTACAGTGCAAGGGAGGCAAAAATTGTGTGCCTTTGATTAAGGCTGCAGAATTGTTTCTCCCTTGAATTTGCAGGTTGGGGAGGAGTTGCTTGAAATATTTTATAGAAGTTTAGAGATCTCATTTGCTGCTGTGGGAAGTTTTCTCTTGTTATCAGGATAAGAGGAAACATCTGTATTTGGCTATATTATCATTAAAGTGACTGGGGTGCCAATGGGAGAAGACAGCGAACATCAAGGGTGGGCACCAGGGAATAGAAGAATGGAGCAAATACCCAGATGGTAGACATGGCCTTTTTACAACACAAAACAGGGAACTGGCTGCATCTTTTGAGATAACTTACATGTGAAATTTATCAGACGTCTGATCTAGTTTCTGATGTAATACAAGAATTGAAAACCTCAAGAATTTGCTACATGATAAGAAAAATCATCCAGCCCACCTGGCTTTCTTTTATTTGTGAAGTGGCCCTTTTGGAAAATAATACTGTTTAAAAGGGGTCACTTTGAAAGCATTTAGGGAAGATTTCTGAAGAGGTGAAAAAGTTGATCAAATCAGGCAGGTTATCATGCTTGAGTTGTGTCATGTCAAAATGGATTCATAGAAGACATTGCTGGTTTAGAGTACTTTGAGCACAGATTGAAATCATGGATCATATTTGGAGAGCTTTCAGTTTTAAAGGTTAAAATGTCACTGATCTAAAGTAGAATATGGTTACCTGAAATCATCTGTGTTAATGCAAGGAGAACACAGTGTGGAAAACCCAAACAGTAGATCAACCATAGACAATGTCTATTTGTTTTTGGCACATGTTACGACGTTTTGGCAGGAGACATACATTCGTAATTATATTTCACTTTGGCTAATGTAGAAATGACTGTGTTTCCTGAGTAAAGGGGGAACACAGCCCAAGAGCGTGCTGGCAGGCCAGGAGGGTCCAGTTGGGAATTACAAATATGTTGTGAATAATTCCTGAAGTGGATAATTCTAAAATTGTCATCAAAAGAGGGTCCATCCTTGGGTGGCCAGTTTATTTTGATTTTTTAAAATAACCTCCAAAATGAAAAACATAGGTAGCCCTCTTAGAACAGAGTTTGTTCTTTTTAAAAATGTCATCTTATGTTGAACATTTAGAGTTTTTCTTTTGAAGCTGTTGTTACTTGCTTTGGTTATAATTTTTCATTTATTCTATGAATCTATATTTGTACATATTGTAAAATAACACATTGTTAGAAAATAAGTATTTACTATAATGAGTTGACAGCTGTTATGAACAGAATACATTGAAATACTTTACTAAAAAGTTTCTCAAGAAATATTCAATATAGTGGACCCAAGCCATCCTTGTAGGAGTTGGTCTATGTAGAATTAACCTCTATTCAATCCCATCTGCACTGAAAAAAAAAAAAAATCAGTCCTATGTAACATAAGAAGCATTAAATGAGCACCTAATGTCCAAGAGTCTGTGGGGGATAGAAATCTGAACAAATAAGAAAGGAACCTATATTTGTTGAGTGACTTCTATGTACCACGTTCTAAAGTTAAGCATTCTAATTCTAGTAAGATTGACACTATTGAACTCATTTTACATGAGAAAATTGAGGTTTAAATCCTTTGATTATCTTATTTTTTTTTAATGAGTTAAGGGACAAAGCTGAGATTCCTACCCAAATATATGTGAATGAAGTAAGTGGCGGGTTTTTTTTCTTTTATTTATACTAAAGCTGAGAGTAATGAAATCAGTGGAAACTTACTTTAAAAAATCATTTAGTTAAGTTATATATTTCCAAAAACCCTCTGTTAAAAATACTATTATACTAAGGTTGAGAGTTCATTTCTAGCATAGGGAATCAAACCAGGCTCAGGGGGTATGCGGCACCCAAGTTAAGTGTGTGGTGGGATGGTTGGTACCTAAGCAAAGGAACAAAAAACAAAAGTGGCCCAAAGTACAGAAATGAGATAGTATCAGGAATGCCCCAGAAAGGATCTCCACAAAGCAACTGAAGGCAACAATTTGAAGCAGGTGTACTGGGTATGTGAGGGGGAGTGTGGTCTATGATTGGAAAAGTAAGATGAAGTAGAATGGTTAGGCTTGAAAGTCATGCTAAGCCATGTGGTATCTATAATGAATATCATGGGCAGCGGTTGAAAGTTTCTGTGTTGACGAGATACTTGGTTGAAATTGTCTTTCAGTGTGGTTACTTCAGTTTCTGTGTGGAGGGAGAGTTGTAGACAGAAACAGACGGTGAGGGCGGAGACCAGGATGAGGCTTCTAGAATAATGAAACCCTGAACAAGAAGTGGAAAGAATGAGAAGGAGGGAAATACCTAGAAAGGCTCCAGAAATCACACTGAACATCACTTCATCTTGCAAGACCTCTTATAAGAGATTATTTTGCTGCTTCTCAAATGCCAACAATTGATTTATATCTGACATAATTTCTTCCTTCTTGACATCTTTATTTGTGATATTGTTGGCATCTCTGAAGAAGGAGAAATGATTGTTGACTTATGAAATTTGAAACCTAGGTAAAATAATAAAAATTTGGAATTCTGCTTGAAATTCTTGTCTTTGGAGACTACAAAATCTCCAGCCACAACCATTCCCTTCCATTAATTATTTGTATACTTTCATCTTAACATCTTGCCACTTCAGACTGTTAATCACTAATCATGTGGGTAGGTTTCTCAGAATATGTGGAGCCAGATTCCTGCTTCTTTCCACACTCTGCAAATCCTTTCCTTGCATGATTTTCCTTTGAAGTCAATGGCTAGTCCACACAGAGAAGAAAATATATGAGGTACTGAGAGAAATGAGTGTGAGACCTGGAGACCAGAGGGAGAAATGTGTCTTTCTTCAAGCACCTTGATACATTTGACCTTACTTTCTGTTTGTAGGTTTTCACTAGGATCCTAATGATTTCAGTTCTAAAACAGGGACTTCAGGTTCTTCAGGAAATATAGCTTCCAGAATGTTTTCCCATACTGGGAGAAGAGGAAAAAGGGGTTGTAATTTAAAGTACAGGAAAGCATGACAAATTTGTAGTGATCTCTCACCCTTTGATTTCATTTCAATATTTTGTTTATAAACTTCAACTAACAGTCACGCACAAAAAATAGTAGGGAAAAATCTGATCCAAAGATATCTTTGAGTTTCTTCCCAAATTAGCTTGGCTTTTAACTGTTTTCAGTAAAACAAGCATCAGTTGTTAATACATATGGTAAAGAGAAAGTTGAAACTATTTTCAGCAAAGGAATTTTATTTTCAGATGCTGTTTTTGAGTGACTTCTGTTTTGAATTTTTCTTTTATTGAATAAGGAATTAATTTTATAGATGCATGGATTACATGATACACAACCAGCTCCAACTTCATATTTTTGAGTAATTAGTTACTGACAGTATAAATGACTGAATTATAAGGGAAAGTTTTCATGTCACGAAAAGTAAATAGTGAGAAGGGAATTCTGGTGTCTGGTTCCGATTGCCCCTGATTAGCTTTGGAGCCTCAGACAAACTTTTCAGTTCTACTTATTATCTAGTAAAGAGAATCATAGATTTGTTTTTCAAAATGCTTTTTGATCTTTAGATGAAAGGTATTGGTGGAAAATTTATCAGTAAGCAAGGATAGACTATTTTTATGAGGTACAGCTACACATTAACACATTTCAGTAGAACAACTGAAGAGCTGTAGAATTAAACATGATCAATAATTCCACAGAGACCTCTTTTCTCCAGAATAGTCTTCATGGCTTGCCTTCATTTTGCATGGTATTGAGAAAAGAAACCAGAACATTGACTGGGAGTTCTATTTTATATGCTACATTAAAATACACTAAGAATGTAATATTTGTCTTAAAATATTTGAGTCTACTTTTATGATTTTCTCTCACCCTTAGACATGCAAATAATAAATGCATTATACCTCAGGCCAGTTTTAATTCTATGTTTTTATTTAATATAATTAATTTACATGATTCATATGTAATAAAATTATTCCATTTTGGCGGACAGTTACTTTTTAATAGATTTTTTTGTACCAAGTAACTGCCGTTTATTTCTAAGAAATATTCAAATGCATTCAGGAAATTAGATAACTATTATGCCATGAAATATTTCACAGCACCTAAGAAATAGTGCAAGAAGGTCAAAGGAAGGAAAAACCCTTAATGGAGAAACTCATATTCCATTAACATGGTTCTACGACAGAAACCCAAATTTGAAAAGAATTATGTCTTCTTTGCTTGAAAGAATAAGAGTTTCTTCTCTTAGCAGCAAGCAAGGATAGACTTATCAGGTACAACTACACATTAACACATTTCAGTAGAACAACTGAAGAGCTGTAGAATTAAACAAAGATTAAAGAACAGATTTCAAAACAAACTAAAACCTTGTATATTTATAACACTTTAATCCAAATAGATTTCCAAACATTTACTTAATGATTATAGTTTAAATAACTTTTTTTTTAGTTGAGTTAATATAACTTTTGTTTTATAGATTGAATAATTGGGATATTAACATTACAGGTAATTAAATAGTCATTCAGGAAGTCAGAAGGATGCTAGAATTATCATCTGTCTGCCAACGTTATCCAAGGCATTTGGTCCACACTCAATAAATAACATGCTGATAGATGGTTTGGTCGATTTCATTTTCATGTCAAAATGTCTTTTAAATTATATCTGTTGTACCACCACCATTCCATCTTGTAGGGCAAAGAAAGGTTAAAAATGAAAACATCATTATAGGAATTAGTACTAGTCTTTTGAAGATTGTGCTTTGGAGTTTTACAGAGGACTGGAAATTTAGAAGACATCAGGTTTTGTCTAGTTTATCGTGACCTTCTGGTTAGGAAGGATGTTAATTAGTAGTATCTGCATGTTTAATAAACCAAATGGAGCCAGAGGTTGCTGGCAAACTTGAGTGTGATGCCATTCTTGGTACCTTACTCTGCTCTGGCCATATTTCCAAATTTTGTACCAAATCTTTTCATGCTTCTTTCTTGACACATTTAGCCACATATAAAGACCAGTAATAAACCCGGGAATATTTCCTGCTCTACCATTCAGGTTTCTTCTCTAAGGAAATCTAAACCAAATATTCAGAAAAATGTTTATAAGCCTTATTTCCACATATAATCTTAGCAACCTTAGTTCAGAGTAGTGGTTCTGAAGTCAGGCAGCTGTGTTTCCAATCTGATATCTTTAAGAGGTCAATTAATTTTCCTTTATGTCTTGGTTTCTTTGACTTAAAAGTCAATGTATCATTACTGCCTAAAAAAAACATGTTTAAAAGAATTGGCAGGCAGAGTAGCACTATCACATCCACCCTTATTATTTAATAGCTGCAATCTAGTAGACATTTTGATATACTTTGGGAAAGTGGTGATCAGCATTAGATCGGGGATACTTGGGGGAAATTGAGAATCTAGAAACAAGTTTTTGATACTCAAAAGTTATCCCTAAGATCAAGTCTTTTAAAGGTTCTCTTAGTTCTGTTTTTCAGGTTTTCAGTAGGAGGCTTCATGTTATCTAGGGGCATGAAGAAAAATGACTTCGTTACATTAAAGGATGAAGTTTTACATACATTTGATTTATAGCATTTGGCTTGATCTCAGAACAAACAGTTCAGTGATACCAAGAAATAGTGTCCAAAAGCACGAAAACATTTATGCAGTCAGTGAAAAGAGGACTAAAATATGAATAGTATGAAAGACTTTACAGAGTGGGTCAGAAGGATGTCTACACTGCACGTTTTTGTTTCTTACCTAGAATTGGCTTATTTAATTAATACTACAGCTGACATAAGGAACAATTGTAGAAGGAAATGAGAAATTTAATTAGAAAGCATGGCACAATATGTTTCTATCACTGATACTTGCTTTCATGCTGCTTGGAGAATATCATGGTATTTAGCTATTAGGATAGAATGAACTCTATCCTAATTTTTAAAAGTGCTTTCATTTGGAAAAAATATAAATGACACGACAAGTTATTTGTTTTTCTTTGATTATAATATCTCTCTTACTCTTAAATGTTTCCTACCTCACTGCACCTCTAAGTCTAGTGTATTGTCGCATGAAATCGTTTTCTTACAGATGATCTGTAAGGATGTTTTTTCATATGAGCCTTAAAAGCGTTTTTCCTATTTTTTTATTTTCATATTTAATAGAGGGACAGAAGAAAAGAAGAAATACAATTCATGAATTCAAAAAGTCAACAAAGACTACTTTGATCAAAGTAGACCCATTACTGAAGATAAAAACCAAAAAAGTGAACACTGCAGATCAATGTGCTAATAGATGTACTAGAAATAAAGGACTTCCATTTACTTGCAAGTAAGTCACTTCATTTTGTTCTTAAGGTCACTTTCCAAATATAGCATGTATGTATTATAATCATGTTTTTAAAAAAAATTTCAATGTGATTTGACCACCAAATTCTAGTTTTAACTCATTACAACAGAAGACTTGGCTCTCAGTTTATGGAAACATAGCTTGAGGAGGAGAGTGTACAAACACTGCTATCTTCTAAAATTCACAGTGGCTTTAGTTTTGGAATTTGTTTTTTCATCTTATGAACAGTAGAATTTGAGAAACTATAATTAAATTTGGTTGACTTTTATCTCTCTAACATTTTAAAATATTCTATTCAGAGTAAACTTTTTTTTTTTTACAAGAACAGAAGTTGGGCAACAGCCAAAATTTATTGCAACTTATATCATTGTCTGTAGGGATTTAAATAAGAGGTATTGAGAAAATTAGTTAAAAACTAGAGGGATTGGTATCAGTGGTGGAGACTATTTTTAAAATGTTAGGGGACAACAATGATGAAGCTTCAGGTAAAAATTGATAGGGCAATTTAAAAAGACATGAGCGGACTCAGATAATTTCATATCTTTTGACAGATACTGTGTGACTTCACAGATAAGAATTCCTTACTACTTTGCCAGTGATCTCAGATGATAAAACTTATAGTTTTAAGCTAGGAAGGTCACAATTTCATCTGAATGGTATCTCAAAGTGTTAGAAGAAGACACATTTTCTAGTTCTTCATAAGTACTGTCTCTACTCACATATTTCCTATTCTTTCAGTCCCCATTTTACCTCTTTTTAGAAACAGAATTGTACATAAAATCTTGTCAATTTTGAATTCTAGTCAATTACATTTGGATAGTGACACATAATGTGAACACAGGATTTAGTAATGTCAAAGCAAGAGGTCCTCATTTCATCTTGTTTTCAGGGACGTGTAATGGGCTTAAGAAGAAAGGACATGGTCATAGAAGGCCTTAATCAGATTTATCAATTTTTATAGCCAAATTGCCACTTTCAGGGAGATATTTTCTGTCAAGGGGAATGAGAATTGACTTTGCAAGTATATCCCTTGATAGTTCTGTTTTATTCCCTGACTTTCCTGTGAGAGCCTTGAGATTGTTAAAAAGAAATCAGAGAAAACCACTCTCAAGCAACATCTCAGCTATATAGATTTATGGAGATGTTCTTCTGGCACTTGAGGAGGCTGGAGTTGTGTTTTCTCCTCTCTGGGTTGGAGGGGGAGGACAGTGGGAATAAATGAATGACTTCTCACTGTCGATTTTTAACTTTGAATCTGCAAATACACTCTTGTGGCCCCACAGTTTAGAGAAAGTATTGCTACCACTCTTCATGTTAGTATTGCTAACACTCACTTTCACATTCACCTTTTGCTTAGGAAAGATTTCTTTTGTTTTATTTAATGGAAACTAAAATGATTTTAGTGCATCGGAAGGAGATATTAGTAAATTAGTAAATGCATACCCCATGTTTATGAGACTTCATACTTTCCTACCACATTTTGGTTAAGTTATATTTAGTATCCGAATTTGTGGCAACCTGTGCAGAAAACTACATGTAATATTGCCTATTTAGAGTCAATGTTCTCCTTCCCAGAAGTGGTGGAATCCACTCTGTCTGTCTGTCTATCTATCTATCTATCTATCTATCTATCTATCTATCTATCTATCTAATCATTTATCCATCCATCCACACACACGTGAATATGTGTATTGGTGATCATTAAATACATTAGTTATACAGAATTGAATGAATATAAACTTTGAAATTCTTAATAAATCAAAGAATCCTGTTTTCAGACTTGTTATATAAACCAGAATTATTATTACTATTATTATTTTGAATTGGAGTCTCACTCTGTCACCCAGACTGGAGTGAAGTGGCCACTCCCGGCCACCGCAACCTCAACCTGCTGGGCTCCGGCGATCCTTCCGCCTCAGCCTTCCGAGTAGCTGGAACTACAGGCGTGCGCTACCACGCCTGGCTAATTTTTTGATTTATTGTAGACATGAGGTCTCGCTGCCCAGGCGGGTCTCGAACCCGCGGGCTCAGGCAATCCACTCACCTCAGCCTCCCAAAGGCGTGGGATTACAGGCTGAGCCACCGAGCCCGGCCAGAATTATTTTTTTAAATGAAAAATATACCAAACCCACGTAGAAAACACCAAAAAAGTTGTATGAAAGCATCTGGGCAGTGAGTGGGTGTAAGGCGGAACATTCTCAAGTATTGTTTGGTCTTGAGAAGGCATCAGCAATATTGATTATGGGGATTCAAATTTTTTGCTGGGTAGTAAAGATTATTAGTATGGTTGATTCTAAGTTCTTCAGAAAATTGCTAATCGTTGGATTGACTTATGAGAAGACAATAGAAGGCCTTTCTCTTTCAGCCATCACTGAGCAACTGATACTGGAATTGCCTTCCTGCCATTAACAACTAGGAAATAGATAAAAATACGTGACTGAAAAAAAAAAAAAGATTGCAACTAAAATAATGCTAAAATAGAAGACTCTTAAAATCAAACCTAAAACCAGATACATCTCATGGAAATTGATGGTTTCTACCCACTCTATATGGAGGTGGAAATAATATAAAGAAATACTTTTCTTAGAGAATATGTCATTGTCATGGAATGAGAGGAAAGAATGAATGAGGTCAGAAAAACTGGAAATACTGTTATCCACTTTGCAGAGGGAATCACTTAAAAACAAATTTTTAACTTTTTAAAAATTTCATTTTAGATAGACTTTTTAGTGAGCAACAATAAAAAAGTATACTTATTTAATATTTAATAGTTGTGGTATAAATAATTATAATACTTATTAATACTTATGGTAATAGTCGGGATGACATACTTTAGTAATTTCCTTTGAGAATTATATAAAAAATATTCTCTAATATTAATAGGTTTTTAAAATTTAAAATGTTTATACAAACAGACATTCTTAGAAAGAATTGGCTTAAATAGTTATCCTCAGCAAGATTTTTCATAGGCTTTAATAAGCTTCAATGTTTCATAGCTTATCAAACAGGTATACATACATATTACATGCAAAAAATTCAAACATTTGATTTCAGCTCCCTCTTACTAGAAGAATCTCCTGGGGTGGTGATTTATCAAATATACTTTAGGAAATGTCATTTTAGAATATACCTTATATAATTAAAAATTTGGGAAATTACTCATAATATCTCAAATATAATCATTTTTATGGAACTGCAAACAAAATCCTTCAACTTGCTGTGCAGTTTGGTGTGCAGTTAAAAAAAAATAGGCCGGGCTCGGTGGCTCAGGCTGTAATCCCAGCACTTTGGGAGGCCAAGGTGAGTGGATTACCTGAACCTGCGTGTTCCAGACCAGCCCAGGCAACTTGGTGAGACCTCATCTCTACAATAAATAAAAAATTAACTGGGCGTAGTAGCGCGGACTTGTAGTTTCAGTTACTTGGAAAACTGAGGCAGAAGGATCACCTGAGCCCAGCAAGTTGAGGCTGTGGTGGCTGTGAGCTTGATACTACACTCCAGCCTGGGTGACAGAGTGAGACTCCAACTCAAAATAAATAGATAGATAGATAGATAGATAGATAGATAGATAGATAGATAGATAGAGATAGATAGACAGATAAAGTCTTCAGAAATAATCCCAGTAGTTGTGTTATATAATGATTTTAATCATTGAAGCTCTTATTTTTCTAAAAGTCATTTAGAATAACATGAGACTTTCCAAATAGTATTCAATCTGATATTTAAATCTACACATCCAAAAACTTAATTCTACTATTTATTGTTTGGCCAACAAAATGTTAGGCTCAAATATTACTTATATATTTATTATTATATGCAATTATGCATTTTTTAAATATTGTCCTCCTTGGTGAACTATGTGTCCGTTCTTTAAATACTGTATAAATAATAATATTATTTCTTTTTATTCTGATTTTTTTTAGGGCTTTTGTTTTTGATAAAGCAAGAAAACGATGCCTCTGGTTTCCTTTCAATAGCATGTCAAGTGGAGTGAAAAAAGAATTTGGCCATGAATTTGACCTCTATGAAAACAAAGGTAACTGACTTCTCCCTAAATATTGCATAATATATGTTTGTAATTTCCTGCCATGGTACTCTTGCTCACTAATTTTTCTGTTATATTCTGGATCTGTTATGCAATCAGTTCATTCATTACGACACATGAAACCACTACTTTGATTATTTTTACTATGGTATTATAAAGAGAGCTTTTCCCAAACTTTCCATAATGTGGATTCCGCCTTCCCTTTTTGTACTTTTTTAAGAGCATCTCCTAGAACTCACATTCTCCTTGTTCATTTTAGAAAGTGCCACCACAAGTTATTAGTTTAAAGCACTTTATTATACTTTGTCACATCTGGAGTTTACCACAGTATTTTACATTATAACAATGTTGAATAGCTAACCTAAGTTATAGTGGTGATTACTGATAATAACAAAACGTGGAGATTTTGGAAAAGTGAGTTGGATTTATATTTAATCATATACTTGAAAAAGTCTTTAAAGGAGGAATTAAGATCATATTACTTGTTAATTGTCTATTCTGGTGGAGTGATATGCTTACAAGGTATTTACATTGCTCAAAAGAAGAATTAGATAAATTAAATAATTGAAGAATGTTAAATAAATACGAACTTTACAAGCTAAATGTCTCATAACACAAAATAATACTTACGGATTATTCTTATGAAAATAATTTATTACAATCTTAGTTTTTTTTAATTATACTAAGTCTTATTAAATTTAGATGTGGTATTTGGCACTATACACAGATGTTTTCATGTTCATAGGGTAAAGGTTTAAATAAAACAAATTTGTGGCAGAAAATAAGATTATCTCTATACAGTTCAATAATTCTACAAATCCCAAATATGATTCATGGTCTAATAGAAGAACACTATTACTTCACTTTTTCTTCTAGCTTGCTAATAACTGCATGTTTTATTATTTTAATTCCTGTGTATCAGGACAAGAAGGGCTTTCCTGTCAATCCATCTCAGACCTCTCTTGTCACTTATAAATAGAACTATATATAGAACTATATATATTTATAGTTTGATTGTCCTATAATTTAGTGGCTGAAATATTTGCAAAAATGTAGACAATAATAATCAACCTACTATAGTATTCTCATACATGTACATATATATATGTATATATATATATACAAAAACCCACACAATTTTACTAAGATGAAGAAATACAAATTAGCTAATGTTATTCTCTGATATAACTTTCTGAATTCAGTATAGGTTTTAAAAACACTTTTATTTCTGTTTTTGTTTTGAAATTGTGTTTTACTTTGTCAGCCAGGCTGGAGTGCAGTGGCACAACCGCAGCTCACCACAGCTTCAAACTCTTGGGCTCAAGCTATCCTCCTCAGCCTCCCGAGTAGCTGGAACTACAGGCACACAAGCCCAGCTAATTTTTCTTTTCTTTTCTTTTCTTTTTTCTTAGTAGAGATGGAGTCTCACTTTGTTGCCCAGGCTGGTCTCAGACTTCTGGCTTTAAGCAGTTCCCTGGCCTTGACCTTCCAAAATACCGGAATTACAGGCGTGAGCCACTGTGCCTAGTCAAATTTTTGTTTTTAATATTTTCTCACAGTGGTCTATATATATGAGCAGATCACAGTTGCCTGACCAGTTGTGCATATAGACTAATCTATATTGAACACAGAGACTAATCTTTGTAGTTATTCATGCATATACACACAAAATTAAAACTTCTCAGTAGTCTGTTTGTTTTGGATTATTCTGAAATGTGTTATTTTGAAAATACTAGTATAAGCTTTAGGCAAGAAATTTCAAAGTTATTTGAAATAGTTTACAGAAGTTAATTATTTGCAGGTTTGAATGGAATTTTATTTTTTCTCTTCTACAGCAGCATTTAATCTCTAAATACAGCATAAGCTTTGCATGGTTACAACATTTTTCTCTGCTTTCTTTCACAGACTACATAAGAAATTGCATCATTGGTAAAGGAGGCAGCTACAAGGGAACAGTGTCTATCACTAAGAGTGGCATCAAATGCCAGCCCTGGAGTTCCATGATACCACATGAACACAGGTAAGAACAGTATGAAGAAAAGAGGGTGAAGCCTCTAATTATTTATATGTGTTAACATTCTCACATTAGTCCTTCAGAACAATTCCACAGTTCTATAAAAACTTAACCAACTTTGCTGAACAGTATTAGGACCAAGTTTATGTGAATTTATGACTGATATTTAGCAAAAGACTAATACATTTATCAATAAAATGTGACCTAATACTATCTTCCCTCAATTTGTTGATCATGATGTTTGTGAAGAAATAATATAAACTTCATTAAAAAGAGAATATTTTTCCTTCCTCTTTTTGTTTCTGAGAAAGTACAGCACTATGCAGCTGGAGAAGTTGACTATGAAAAATCAAAAGTAGATCAGATTGTTACCTTACTGAGGGATGAGTGTTCTTTAACCTTGGTGAATCTCAGTTTTGGCTGCACATTAAAATCACCTGCTGCAAGCCCTTGAAGCATCCTACCATCCAGATGGCGACACAGACCAATTAAATCAGAATCTCTGGGGGGCACTCAGGCACCAGTGTCATTTTAAGCTCCCCAGATGATATCAAAGTACAGCCAAAGTTGGGAACCACTGCTGAAAGCTCGTGTCTCAGATCGACAAGCTTCCAATTTCACCTATTGCCTAAAGATTAGAGAAATTTCTCATTCCTTGGAAATGAAATGTCTACACAGAATAGGAGAATTGTGTTCATTGTAACAGATGAACACTATTTAAAGATGAACAAGCATAATATCCATAGGCTCATTAGACTGAGATTGTATTCATCATGGAGGAAAAATGTAGATATCTTAAACCTACTGGAGCACTAAGTACAGCCACAATTTTCAAGACTTGCTCCACAATTAATTTTAACAAAAACTAAAGTGGTTTAAAACAGCTCTCCCTTGGGTAATAAATGCATTGGAAGACTTAGTTTGCTATGTGCCATTACCTTGCTAAGCAATTTACGTGTTTTTTTTTCATTTACTCTTCACAAGAACCACAGAGTGGGTAGTTTTATTAATTCCACTTTATATGCATAGTGAAACTGAAGCACAAAGAACCTTAGTAAGTTCCAGTGTCATGTACAGCTGGGAAGTGGCATCACCAGAATGTAAGTCCAGGTGCCATCTGTCTATAATCTGTGCTTTTCACAACCTCAGGGTGTGAGGCACTTGGCCTATTGGTAAGACTCATGCTGTGACTGTTTTGCAATGGTTGTGATGACTGTTTGATGGATTCACTTCTTATTCCATCCTATTTTGAGGGGCATAATTTTGCAAGACGATTTTACATTAATAAACAGAGATGCATTAATTGACCAACATTTAAAGAAAAAGAGTTAGTTGCTCAATACTAGGATCAAACCAGTGATCTTAACTTAATTAACTCCAGCTAGTAAGTGTCCAGACTGATCAGCTCTGCAGCATTTCAATAACAAAAAACAACAATTTCCACAAATTGCTTACTTACAATTTGGTAGGAATACCTCTGGAACATAGTATTACAAAAACAAACGACATGATTGGTTTTATCCCCTCTTAAGAGTTTGCATGGTGTCACTTCATGCATAGTGAGGAAAAGATTTTATTTAAATAGATGGAGTAAGTTTTTCATGAACAAAAGGATAACATTTGAAATCAATCCTTCACTAGTCCAGGAGAATGCTCTGGACTGACCTAGTACAGGTCTTATTTCACTCCAACTTCTCTATGATTGTGATTCTCTGCTAGAGGAATAAAGGTGAAATAGATCTCCCTGGGAACTGGCTTCCCAGTTCAATCAGCTATTTTACCAGTGAACACTTCCTCGTGATATAGATGTTTATGACTGAGAGGATCTAGTATATTGGTCAAATTCTTGTTTTGTATTCATCAAGAACAACACTTAATTTTCATCAACTAGCAGCTTATTGGAATTATCTGCATGTTAGATTAACACTTTTATGCTATGTTGACCAAAGATTAATTTTTTGGGAAGTGGAAAAATAAATATGTTTCTGTCTGGAGGGTTGATTTATTGTTGACTCCCTACATTGAAATATTTTACAAGTGGCTTAATGAAAAGATGATGATTGATGATGCAATTAGTATAGAAGCTTAACCAGAAAATCAGGTGACCTGATATCTACATCTATATCCTTCATTGGCCACCCAGCATTCATTAATGAATCAGATGATGGAATAGATCAAATATCCTATAAACACAGTTAATATTAAAAGAAAAGAAAGGGAGGTTAGCACCCAGAAGACCTAGTTCATATTTCAAAGTATATTTGGATATAACCCAATTTTAACTATTTCTTTACTTACCTCTCTTAAAGTCTTGTTAGCAGCAAGGACAGAGTGTCAAAGTTAGTGCATATATGAATAAATGCTTATTACGCAGCTTTCTGACTGGCACAGGCCTTGGGTGTCATAGGTTCCCATAAACATTTGTTGAATGAATGCATATAAATGACAGAGCAGGGCTGGCTTCATCCCTTGGTTAATGATGGCATGCTAAAATAAGCAGGCAAAATGCCTCGGGACATAAAAAGAAAACCAGTTAATTTAGATACAAGGTAAAATACACCAAAGAATGAAGAAGTGAATTGATCCAGACTGCTCTTTAACCTCCACATCCTAGAGAGGAATTTGATATGGATTGATTCAGTATTGTCAAAGGAAGCCCATCTTTTCTCATTTTTTATTTTATTAATTACAGTGGGGAACTTTATTTTTTGGCCATATCTACTTTTGATTTTTACTTTATCTCTCTTCCTTTTTACTGTTTTTTTCCTAATAAATTGTTGACTGATTCATTCACTACTTCTTCACAGCTTCTTTGGGCTTCACAGATCATCAGGAAATGTATATGTGTGTGTATTTACCTGTGTGTGCAGGTACAAAAATCTTCTCTAAAACTATAGATATTGAATATGTGAGTATTGAACATGTGCTAAGATCACTAGGTTTCTTAAGCAATCTTAATACATAAAATGACACAGAAAAAGGGAACTTAATCTGGTTCACCAAGAAAGGGATTGCCAATAGTGGGAAACTGCCAAGGGGTGGGTTGGTGGGTGGGTAGGCACACCTCATCAATAAGGGTACTAGATCTCAAACCAGGAGAGGTGGGGACCAAAGTGAGGCCCAAACTTTTCCTGGACCATTTGTATACCTAACCCATGAATTGTACCCTATATCTTTAAAATAAAAACACAAAAAAATCTAATTCATTCATCTTATAAATGAAGAAATTGAAACCCAGAGAGGTAAATAAATTGTCTAAGGACTAATTTCATATAGTATTTGGGTGTTGTACAGTATATGGGAAAACAATGTAGGTTTTTATGGTTATTGTTAATCATAATAACTTCTTCCCACTCTACTATACCACTACACCTAGCTTTTTCACAAAATAGAGTTGCAGTGGATTTTTCCAAAATAGATTTGATGGGAGCTTTACTATTTATAAAATATATAAAGTAGAAGTCACTTTTATTTCTGTCAGAAAAGTGTGCATTTTTATATAAATTTACTATAAAAATTGGAGAAGTGTCAAAAAAGAAATAAAGTAAAATTTAAAGCAGTGGCACAAACAAGAGATACATTCAAATATTCTGAAATGCTGGAGTTAAAACTAAGAAAAATGACTTATTTTCTTGAAAATTAGTTATGAATTTGTGAAATTATGACAAACTTTAATTGCATTATAGTTTTTGTAAGTCATATAACCTAATGTCATATGTTTGTTTCCCCATATTTAAAATGCTACTGTAGTAAGGATATAAATTTTTAATCTAAAGATGCTTTGGAGTTGCATATTGTTCATAATAATATTTAATTGGTTCCTTGAAAATGTTTAGTTGGCAGTAAGTTCTTAGAATATCCTGTTTTTGATCAATAATTTATATTTTCTGAGGACTTAACTCTGGTGTAAATTCATGTCAAAATGAAAGAACTTTTTTGCAAAATGTTGCTTGGTACCTGATACACGTCTGCATTTGTTTTGTGTCACAACATGAAAAATGATGTTTTTTCAATTAGAAGTTTCAATGGTTAGGGAATACATTTGAATGGTATTTACTAAGAGACTAAAATCCTTGGGCCTCACTCTAATTTAAGTGCCATGTAGAACTCAAGAGATCAATAAAAGTAGAAATAAACATTTTTAGCAAAATCTGAATTCCATATTAAAAGTATAACTGGATTATAAAATGTTTGCTAGTGTTATCTACAGATTTTTATTCTTTATTATGATCTTTCATGTGCAGTCTAACAGACAAATGTAGAATCTAACTGTTGAGTCCAATAACACAAGCAATGCAAAAGAATGTACAAAAACGTGCTCAGTCTTTTCTGATGCGTTGAAATGCTTGTCTTAGCAACAAAACTGTAAGTCGGGCATTAGAAATTTTAAGTGAAGGTAACGTATTACAGTTATCACACCCGACATACTACTATTGTAAAGTAAAACTTGGAGTATCAAGCCTTAGTCAGTCAAAATTATTGAAGAGAATAAGCAGTTCTCTTCTGTAGTAGTGCTTAATAAGAAGTAGCATTTGTTAAGTGTCACTTGCTCTATCATCTCCTTGAACTTCTCAGAACAACCTTATGTGGTGTAACATGTTTATAGGTTATGATTGTATTCTGTGTACAGGCAAGTTAATAGGCTGAGAGGTGAAATTGCTTGCTGGATCACAGTAAGAGAAAGCTGACATTTGAGTACAGGTTTAATTTGATTCTGGACCCTTTGTTCGTGTTACTTCGGCAATCTGTTTCTCAATTGTGTAGAACAAAAGGGGGTTATTTTTTCATAAGAAAAGCAATAAATAAACAAGTAATGATCTTGAATAAGCAATGTAATAAATGGTGAGATTTCAAAGTCAGCTGCAGTGTTTTCTCAGTTCTCTCCTAAGTGGCCTTGCTTAATCACTGGCTACCTTGGAGTGGAGTTTTGAAATTGTGCTTCCAACAACATAAATTAAGTTCTAGAATGTTTGGCTCTTAGCAAATCAAGAGGCGACTCTTTCTAACTTTATGTCAAATATGAAAATTCAGTTAAATGGATGTTGATAAAATTCATGTATTTTAAGAATGTATAGAAATGACAGAATTTAAGTTAAAATGTATGAAAGTTTATGAGCTAGATTAATTTCTTTACTTTCAGGAAAAACATACCCATAGTTAAGTAAAGTTAATAGGCCAAAAATGAAGTTGCATGCTCTTATACTGTAATGATTATCATTTTAAAACTAGCTTTTTGCCTTCGAGCTATCGGGGTAAAGACCTACAGGAAAACTACTGTCGAAATCCTCGAGGGGAAGAAGGGGGACCGTGGTGTTTCACAAGCAATCCAGAGGTACGCTACGAAGTCTGTGACATTCCTCAGTGTTCAGAAGGTAAATGAACCTGAATGCCATGTGGGGCATTCTATTCCCCCTATGTGTAGAACTGTAATTCACATTAAAGGTTCACAGAAACAAAGCAACCTCAGTGACTATGTTGTTCATTCAAATGCAACTATAGATAATTATTTGAGCATTTTTACACAATGTCTTAACTATCTGATTATCACCATATTCATGCAAAATAAAGGAACAAGTTCTCAATCTGAATTTCAATACAACTTGAGACATCTCTCTGGAAAGAGTGAAAGTGGGCTTACTTACTTACAGTCTTGAGCTCACATATCTCAAAATTCTGCTCTCATACAGCACCTGAAAGGAGCGGAAGGAAACTTAGACTTTTATTAGTAATGCTAATTCTATTCATCCAGTACTGGCTTCCACAGAAATTTTCTCAAAACTACTCTGATGTGGTGTGACCAGGGTATATGGACCCAGAAGAGAATACAGTATAAAAGGGAACACTGGAAGCTTGACTCCCACTGTGTGTGCATTTTGTTGAAAATGTACCTAGAACCAAATTTGACACATAAACTGGAAAAGAGTACTATTCATAATAGAATCTGAAGAGATCAAAGCAATGGATACTGAGCTGTCTTGAAGGCAGGCACTTTAAATCCATGTCTGTATTTTTACCTCTTCTCACAGCATAAAAGGGCATTGTTCTTACTTTTGCAGTGGAAAACTGAATGACTGACAAGATGGAAGAGTAACCATTTCAGCATTGTGTGTGGTTTCATTTGTCTTAGTTATCTGGCTACTGAATAGTTGGGCTTTTCAGTTTTGTCAGAAACTCTAAATTTCCAAAAATTCAAGTGAAACATGAATTAAATTCTGTTAGAAATTTATTAGGATTTTGAAATATTTGGGGAGGGGTATTGATGGAATGCTGTCCAAGTTTTATAGCAAGATAGCTTACCTGTTTGTTATTAACCAAATATTTTAAAAAAGATTTCTTCCACAAATATCCACTTAATATTAGGTTGATATTTATCACATGAAAAATAAAGGCCATTGTTAGCTAATTGTCACAAAGAAGGATTTGTTTTCTGTTGTTAGTTAATTTATAATCCTTGACTTTATGTGCTAGAGCCAATTCCATCTGTTTGTAAATTCTTATTTTCCATTCCATATATTCTGTGCCCTATAACTTCTTCGTTGTTTTCTTTTCTTTTAAAAATAATAAACTTATCTCTGATAACGTTATGAACAAGTCTGTTTTGTATGAATAAGCCTATAACTCATAATTGTTTTAAATTTGCACATAGAACCCTACTCTTAGGGGAATCTCTGCTGTCACAGTTTTCAGATGTTGAAAATAATTGGCAAGGAGTTTGCTTATTGGTTTTGTTTGACTTGACAAAGTGTTTCCAAAGGCAGGTAACTTGGTCAAACTGAAACAGCTTAGCATATATGTTACCTGCCTGATCACTGTGAGAATGTGATTTTTTTTTTACCTCCTGGCTTATAAGAAGTACCTTCATCAAAATAGACTAACATAGATCTGAACTGACAGGTGTCATAGATTCAAAGTGTTATAAAAGAAGTAAATTTTTAAAAATCCTGTTTCCAGTTATCCTTATCTCATTGGAATAACTCTTTAATATCCTTAAATAATTTGAGGCCTTCACACCTCCCTTAGAAAAAGGCATTGCTTATTGGTATTAGTGACACGCGATGCTGTTGATCACTGGCACTAAAGGTTACAGATATGCTCTTTCTAGAAACAATTAGAGGCCTGGCAATGGTGGAATAACCCTCCTGTGGGAGAACAGAGCCATCACCTGCCCTGTAGGTTAAACACATTTCAGGGAGTGTGAGTTGACCTGTGGTATTTTAAATTCAAGCTAACATGAGCAGTGCTTTAGCAGGATTTTAATGAAAAAGAGCTGAAATAAGATGCATTGCCAAAAGCAGTAATAGAGAAAAACAGTGTTATTTATAACATGGATAATATAAAATTTATGAAATAATGTAGATATGATATAAATTTTTACCAAAATACATATAGGAGAGAGAAACCTCAAAATCCAGAATGCTTAAATAGTATGATAGATGGGCCATTTATATCCATGAATATTAATTAAATGGCAAGTTATAAAGGTCACAACATTATGGTGAGGTAGTAATTATAAAATCATTTTGAATATTTAGAATTAAGCAAGGAAAATACCTGTGGTCAAATTATGTATTATTCAGTTGAAAAAGATATGTGGAACAATATGTATTTTTTGAAATTTTTGTAACTACATTAAAATCTTGGCTAAATAATCATCTGAAATTTGTCTAAAATTTTGGTTCATAAAATAATGGTATTTGATATTCATAACATTATTTTCTGACAATTAAAAACATTAAAATATGTTAATTATTCCAAAAGAGAGTGAAGAATCTTTTACATTTAACTCCTTTTAGTTAGATAAGAGGAATAAATTCTTGAAATCTATTGTACAAATGGTGGCTATAGTTAATAGCAATACTTTGTATTCTTGCAACATGCCAAAAGACTGAATGTAAAGTGTCTTCATCACAAAAATCATGAGTATGTGAGATGATGCATATGTTAATTAGCTAGATTTAGTCAATCTACAATGTATATATACTTCAAAACATCATGTCGTACATAATAAATGTGTCCAATTGTATCTGCTAATAAAAAAGAAACTTACATAATTATGGAAAGAAAATACTACTAATTAATGCTTAATTCAAGCGTTATGGAGAGCTGAGGTGTGTAAAATAAATTCTTCCTTTAGTATTCATTTGCTTGGGATTTAAAACAAAGCAATTATTAGTCATTGGAACAGATGTCATTTTCCATGACTGTCAAATATTCAAGTAAATAACTTTTAATTAAGCCATAATTATTATTTTTTGAATATGTTATACTTAAAATTCCAAATAATAGTGACATAAGTTCATGCGTATAATTACCTATGCTATATGAAGAAAAACTTTTAAAACCAAAGATGTAATAAAACTATTATTTATGAATGTGAATTTGTGAGACTTTTCATATTGTAAACATTCAGTTTTGCTGAAGTAATCACCTGCACAAATTTTTCTGAGCGATTACCTTTACTGGAATAAGTAAACACTGATTAAAAATAGATTCAGATACTTTAAAAATATTTATTTTAGTCACATCATTTGCAGTTATATGATTAAGAAAAATGGAACTCAATTTTTGAGTTTGGTTAGTTAGTGTGATGAGAAGATGTTAAATTAATCTTACTTAATATAAGTAGTTTATATGTAGTTTTTGCAGTTTTCTACTATTGTTTATTCCAGAACTATTCTTTAAAAAAATAATGTGAACAGATGCTATTACTCAGTTTGAGTTTTATGGTCTAGGGCAATTTTTTTTTTTTTTTTTGAGAGAAAAACTTGCAGGAATGGTTACATAGCGCACTGGCAATAACAGAGAGAGCTAACAGGGCATCACCCTCTGGCACTGTTACATAGTTCATACCTTCCCCTGTTTTCTTGAGTAGGTGAACTTGGTTTTCACCTGAACTGCTTGACACTGAGCTAGGAAAATTTGGAAGTCTGAGAATTCCAGAAGTTTAAAAGGTGAATATGAGTTCAAAGTTTGACTTTCTTGAGGTAATTTTTATGGCTAACTTGATGGTTTGATTCAATAGCAAAATAACCAACTTTTCAGCTATTGACCTTGGGTAAGATGGGAAATTTAGTTGCTTTCCCATAACTTTCTTTACCCCGTCCTCCAGTGGGTAAGACTCCAACAGGAGAGTAATTTATTGTTGCAAACAAGAAGGCGGGGGGTCATGGGGACAATGTTGAAAAAGGCAGGGCATTAATTTTCTAAAACCATTGCTTTCAGTCTACCGTAAAGTGCAACCAGTTAGAATGTGTAGGAAATAATATGTAGAGTAAAAATGCAGTTTGGGATAATGCAAACGATACTAGACTATAGGCCAGAAGACTTGTGTTCCAGACACAAGTTTGATGTTTTCTGTTTGGGTAAGTCCCTTAAAACTTTTGTGAGCCTTGTTTTCCTCACTGTGAGAATTGAATAGCATCTTATTAAAATATGAAATAAAATGTAGAGTAAAAATGCAGTTTGGGATAATGCAAACGATACTAGACTATAGGCCAGAAGACTTGTGTTCCAGACACAAGTTTGATGTTTTCTGTTTGGGTAAGTCCCTTAAAACTTTTGTGAGCCTTGTTTTCCTCACTGTGAGAATTGAATAGCATCTTATTAAAATATGAAATAAATCATCAAAGTATATGTAACTATAATATATTTAAGTACCTCAGTTCTTTCACAAGACGTGTATAAACTCACCCTATCAATAACTTCTATAGCTTTCTAAAATTTAACATCATTCTTGCTAACTTTTATTTATTTATTTTTATTTCATGACACCCACAACTGCATCTGTAACTCTCTCTTCACTTTAATACAAACATAACATACAATTTATGTTGTGTGTTATTTTGTTCCTTTATAACTTATCCAACTCTCATCCATTCTTCAAAGTTCAAGTAAAATTCAGTCTCTTCAAAAAAAAAAATGTTGTTACTACGCAACACTTAGAACTTTCAGAATAGTCCACATTATCTACAAACTTACTACCAGCAGCATCAGCCTCTTTTGGAAGCTTGTTTTTTTATTAGTGCTCCAGCCCAGATCCAATGAATCAGAATTTGTCTTTTAACAATATCTCAAGGCAATGTTTATGCAGATGTTTATGAATAAACACTCATACTGGAAAATCAGCATCTTATTCAATCACTATTTCAGTTATGTAGCTCTTTTTTCTTAAGACCATTAAAATCTCTAAGTCAGGAAAAGAATGTAGTATAGCAATGCTCATTGTACTGCTTCCTAGAAAATAATTTTAGTCACCCTCATTGGAAAGGGATATACTATTACAAACTGCATTTGCTGAAGGAGATGTATTAGATACATTATATTTACTGAATTCTATGCAAAGAAAGAAATTGTATATGTGAATAGTTGTATGTGTGATGCAGTATTTTATTCAATTTTATGATTCAATACAAAGGAGCAAGCAACAGTGATGAATCCTGCATTTTCTTTGAAGATTTCAATCCTTATACTCTTTTAAAAAGAGAACTAAATAAATCTGGACCCTATTCAAATGGAAAGCTGAAATGTCATGATGCAAAACCTATGTTGAGCACTTCAATGTAGAAATTACCTGAAAACTTTTATTCGTATGCTCTTGAATGCCTTTCATTTACAGTTCAAGTGCTTATTGACTGTAGTTCTGGGTAATCTCAGTATCAAATGATGGGAGGCTTGAGTTGGTCCCCTATTTTAGTTCATGCACATTTAATTTAGTGCATGAAAGGAAGTAAATGGATCAAGACAAATGATCACATGTTTCAGAAAGTTAATAGCTAATGTTTTATTAGGTTGTAAGAATCAAAGACTGAAAAGTGATGATTCTAATAATACATCTCAAATCACTACTAACATTCATTAGGGTAGAGTCCAATGGATAAAACTCAACATTAATGTCTCTTCCCACTTCAACCAAAGTTAGGTTATCAGTAATTGCCAGACACAAATGATGTGTTTGGGAAAGTTTGCTGAATTCATAGGAAAGCCAAGCAATGATTTATTCCGCAGGATACTTTCTGTGCTACAAATCAATCTATATGTTTGAGAAGTCTCATTTTCAGCTAGTTCATGCGATTCAGAGTTTTTGGTGTGAATTAAGACTCCAGCCAGAAAAGAACAGTGAATTGACCTTACAGAATCATCAGTAAGATCCTGCATAATTCGATCAGCTTATACATTTTACAAAGAGTGGGTATGTGGAGTTCAATAGCGGGTTATTTTAGGAATGTAAGCCTGTCTAGCCTATTCAAAAAGGATGTTCGCTAAGAAAAAGAAGCTGTGATTTAAAAAAAAAAAAATCTCTGTCATTTGAATTGTAACAGATTTCTTTTTTATTTTTTTGGGGGGGTGTTTCACTTTTATATTTAATTGTTTAAAGTACATTTAGACCAGTCGTTCTGGGGACTCTTCATCGTCTGAGTTCCAAACTCTGTATTTTCTGTTGCTGTCTTCTCAGTAATTGTACCAGAATTTCTATCTGAAGTCAGTCTCTTAAATCTGTGTAGTCCTGATTATGGCACTAACTGTAGAAGTATGACTTGAACTCAATGTAAATTGCATAATTCCTGTATATTTGGAGGGCAAATCAAGAGAGGAACACTATTGTGCTGACAATATAGATACCGTGATCTTTGCGTTTTAGACCAACACAGAATCCCCCCCCCCCAGGTCTATCTTATACTTCAGTTTCTAGATATCTTTCAGACAGTTCTTGAAATATTAAATAGGCAGTATCTTGACCCTATGACAGATCTATATGAAACTAATGGCAAAATTCGTGTTTCAACTATATGAAGAATTCTGTAGAGGGTAATTTATGCTACTATTTATGGACATTAGGCCCTAATTTAAAACTAGAATGGTGTGTAGGAGTTTCTAAAAATCTGTTTGCTAAACAGGTGCTATTCTTTAAATGGAAGAGTGGTGTTTTTCATTTTGCTGTCAGAAACAATTAACGTGCCATACTTTAATTTTATTAGTTGAATGCATGACCTGCAATGGGGAAAGTTATCGAGGTCCTATGGATCATACAGAATCAGGCAAGATTTGTCAGCGTTGGGATCACCAGTCACCACACCGGCACAAATTCTTGCCCGAAAGGTAAAATATTCATGAGTCATGCTTCCAGTGATTCTTTTTACAAACTGTTATTTGCTTTATGACACACTGCCATGGAAATTCTCTCTGCATAATGTATTTCTGATAGTGTATGGACATAAAATTCAGAACTTAAGTGTTCAGGATTTTTCTGACAGAACAGCTGGCCATTGTGTTTGGAGGAAGTCATCTTAAGGCAAAACGATTTATCATGAGGTGTATGAGAACACTGACTACACCTACAACTGGTCAGAGTTCCTAAAATCAGGATGCTCCCAAACACAGGACCATCCATGGAGTACAGAGTAGAAGCACTAACAGAAGCTTCTTCTCAAGGTAAAAAACAAGCAACAAAACACAACAACAGAGCCAATTCAGTAATGACCACTTTGACAAGCCTGAACTGTGAGTTTGAGGTCTAATAACCAATGTGAACAAATCTTCCAGAGCAGCAATCTTCAGACTCAGGGATTGTAGGTCACGTGTGACACTATGACCTAGGTAATGCTTACAGAAAGGGAATGAGAGGTACACCAAATCATTCTTTTGTTGCTCTGCCATGGTATATTTTGAAATTGCCAGTATGAAGAGCCAATTTGAACAGCCAAATTGGAGAATTTGGCACCGAAGTCTACCTTTTCTCCCCAGGACTAGGACTTGGGCTTGAAAAGTTGTAAAACAAAATTGTGTTTACGTTTACCCAGTCATCTTACAGGAAATTTTTCCATTAAAAAAAGGAAGAAATTTCTTTACTTTTATTATAAAGTATAAAAAGACAAATAATTACAGAGGAAACTTCATCCTCACCTATCTTTGAAAATTGTTTTAAGTGTTTTTTCTCCTTTTTTTGCTTGCTATGTTGTTTTAATTGAAATTAAAACTCTAGCCTATTTTTAAAATACTTGTCTTGTCTTTTAAGTAAAAGCAGAAGGGTTATGGTAGCAATTAAAACAAAGTCACCAATTCAGGACTCTGTTCATTTAAAGGGAGGTGGGGTGTGGAGAAAGTGGTGTGATGGAGTTTGTCTCTTGCTCTGGTGGAGGCGAGGGCATGACCTAGAAAGTCTCTATTTCCAAAATTGAGCTGTCATTAGTAACAGACCTATTGAAACCGAACTTTCAGTTTGAACTTTAAGCCTGCCAGAGAAGAGGACCTGTTTTCTTAATGAGCATTCTATGCGAGGTTATGTTTGTGTAATCGGTCCTTAATGGGGTTCCATAAGAAACAGATTCAGATTGGAACCTCAACTGGGAAGGTACCAAATAGGACCTAACTTATCAACAAAGGAGATGATGCTCTATATTCAGTGGGATGTGTATATTAATAAATTCAATGGTCAGTGACTAGCAGTACTTAACAAGGCAAAGCATAGAAAACCGCCTCTTGCCCCAGTTAGTTGTATACAACCTAGGTGGAAAGTTACTTTGTGAGCTGAGGGCTGGGTGGTGTTTCTAGGCAGATTTACGTGACACTTTTCTTGGTGTGGTTTGCAGATATTCCGACAAGGGCTTTGATGATAATTATTGCCGCAATCCTGATGGCAAGCCGAGGCCATGGTGCTATACTCTTGACCCTCACACCCGCTGGGAGTACTGTGCAATTAAAATGTGTGGTAAGTTAAGGTCAAATTTATTGCTTCCTTTTCCTCTCACAGACTGAATCTAAGCAGGCGATTATTAGTGAGAAAGGTTAACAACTATTTTACTTGATGCTTTAATGTGTGCAGGTTTTAATACTTTAAGAATGTGTTACGTAATCCTACCCAATCTTTTCAATTTTCAGCGACCCATATTTTGAAAGCATTAAATATGCAAGTGCACACGTTCATAGAAAACACTTATACTTATGGTGAGAGCCTAAACATTCCACTGTTATCAGGAAAAGGAAAAAAATCCACAGAGGAAAAATAAAATGAAAATATGTGCAACATCACAAAGCCATCACGACAGTAAAAACTGGGACCTTAGATCCTTACCTTCCAAGCCTATTTCCTTTTCCTACCTTTCCTCCTCAGACATGAGCTGTCAAATGATCGTGACCCTCTTCTGGTGAATGACAGAGTGAGGGATATTAAGTCTAAGATAAGTTTTTCACAGATGTCCGCTTTCTAGTAGCTGATCTTGACCTCTCTGGCTGGCCTTGTACCCAGCCTGCAATCTGTTTCAACCTATCTTTTCGTAGTCCCTACAATCCTTTTCTGTATGCTGCCTCTTACCCAACTTTCCTAAATTTATGATAAAAAGGCCACTTACTTGTTTTGTGGTGGTCCTTCAATCAGTATACCTGGTTCCTCTCCTCCATGGCTAACTCACTTATTTTCACTCTTATTTGAAATAATATTAAATAATGTTTTTATTTCTCAGAAAACAAGTCTTATTTTTCAACTGCATCTTAAAAATGCTTTAAAATCAATAGAATTGCAGGAATTTAGTCAAGTATAATAATGTTATAAGTTGGCTTGCTGGTAAGACTTTATATATATTTAAAGATAAATAATCCACATAAGATCAAATATCAACACCCAGAGTACCAGCACCCAGAGTAACATCTACAATTATGAGGACATGGATAGACTTTTGTGTATTTCCCTATAGCAACATGATGGGGATATTTATCTGAACAAACCTAATTCAACATTATCCACACTACTATGGTACTGCCAAGGTAAATCTCTCTCCATCTAGACCTGCTAATAAAAGGAAATATTTTGGACAATGCATATAAAGACCATAGACAGGGGATGTGCTTGGCATAAGTGAAATAACTGCAGAATTGGGAGGCTTTCAGAGGGAAACACAGTGTTCCAAGGAAATTGAATCATCTATTTTGTCCTTTAAAATAAAAGATGACTCCTGTTGATAGTGTTTCTCTGTATAGATTGGGTTAGTTCCATTCATTGACTTCTTTGATCTTATTAATCTTTCCATCATTCTAACCAGTTAAGTACAATAAGCCAACTGTTTCCCTTTCATTGTTTTCTGTGTTTTAGGTACTCTTATAAATCTTCTCTGAAATAGGACCAGTATAAACACACACACACACACTCTCTCTCTCTCACATATATACTCATCTGTGCATTCACTCTTCAACTGTCAAGCATATACCAAGAAATCCAAGTGTTTCCCTCCTCTTCAGTTCCAAACCAACCTTTGGGGTATTTTTTTTAAAAAGAGAGTTGGAAAGGCAATAAATAGAATGAATATGACACTTTCTAATTATTAAATAGATTTTTATCTTCTGTCCAAAGAGAATTTTCTAGATATGTAAGTAACATGCAATAATTCCAATGGCTTTGTTAAACAGTGGGCAGTGTTTATAGGATGTTAAATCTAAGAAAATGGTAGTAGAATTTCTGAGTCAAACTTATATTATTCAGGCTATAATAATTTTCTGAACTTTGGGACTATTTTAGAAATATTTTAGTAAAAGATAGCTTTTAATTTTAAAAATACATATACAATAGATAAGGCTCTAAATATGGCTATGAAGAGACTATACTTTTATTAAAGTAAATTAAATAAAGTTGACATTCTGGAAAACAAAAGAGATAATGTTCATAAATATTATTTCAAATGTTTTGACTTACATTTAGTAAAGCCTATAGTGTAAAACCAAGAATTTGGTGATGGTTTCAGTTGTGCATTAGCATTCTACTGTGGCATAGGAAATTACCAAAAAACATAGTGACTTACAAAAATACACATTTGTTATCTCATAGTTTCTGTGGGTCAGGAGTCCAGGCATAATTCAGATGCTCTCCTTTCATAGGGTCTTATAAGATCAAGGTGCCCACCAGACATGTGTTCTTATTTAAAACTTCATGTCATTTTTTGAGTTCGTTGGTTATTGACAGAACTGAAGTGTCTTGTGGTTGTAATTCTCCTAGAGATTGCCTGACGTTCTCTGACACATGACCCTCTCCATAGTATGACAGTGACAGGATACTACTCCAAGGGCAAGAGGATCCATCACTCTTGCTTTGAGCCTTTGACCCAGACCCTCTTTTAAAGAGCTGAGCTCATTAGATCAGTTATGCCTAAGCAAATCTCCCTTTTAATTAAGCTAATGTCAATTGATTAGGGACTTTAATGATGTCTGCAAAATCTCTTCACTTTTTTTGTATAACATAACCTAATCACAGGGTTGACTCATTGTATTCGAAAGTTTCATCCACACTCAAGGGCAGGGGATTATACAAAGTAGTGGGTGGGGATTTAGAGGGTTACGCATGCATTTACTTTAATGATTATAGAAGGTAATTGATTATCACTTTTAATTTGTGTCATTAAATTATCAGGCCATTTTTTCATTATCTCTTAATCCAGTCCAGCTGACTCTGGACTTGAAAATATGTTAAATGCATTTGAAAAAAGAATAAAGTTGATGATTATGTCATTTATTATCCTGAATAGTGAAGAGGGATTTTAAATCTCTTGTTTTATTATATGTTAGCCATTTTAGAAAATCATAATGTCCACCATATATTTAATGCACACAAACAGGTACTTTCCATCTAGTATTAATAATCCTCATTGCAATTCTACAAAATGGGTGTAGCTAGGCTAGTGAGGAAAGATGCAAAAGACATGGATGAGTGGAGCAGTATTGCAGTATGAAGACCTGGTAAGTAGATTGATATGGGTAGGGTATGAGGTAAAAAGAATTAAAATGGCCGGGCTCGGTGGCTCAGCCTGTAATCCCGCGCCTTTGGGAGGCTGAGGTGAATGGATTGCCTGAGACTGCGGGTTCGAGACCCGCCTGGGCAGCAGCGAGACTTCATCTCTACAATAAAAAAAAAAAATCAGCCAGGCATGGTAGCGCATGTCTGTAATTCCAACTACTTGGAAGGCTGAGGCAGAAGGATGACCGGAGCCCAGCAGGTCGAGGCTGCGGTGGCCGGGAGCGGCCACTGCACTCCAGTCTGGGTGACAGAGTGAGACTCCAACTCAAAAAAAAAAAGAATTAAAATGGAAGAAGATGAGAAAAATTAAGTTGATTTAAGACAGATCAAGTAGAATCCAAGAGCAATCCACTACATTGCCATAAGAAACACTAAGAAAGAAAGCAGGGAAGTGATCTTATCACATTTGTTATCTAGAATAGTGGTCTTCAAATCGGTGTCCATGAGACCTAGGAGAACATAGACTCTCCTAGGGGCATTTGGGCACAGATAACCCAAAGGGTTCAAGTTCTAGCCCCTCTACTTCCATATGAATTATCTCCCAAAGGCCCCTGCCTGTGATGCATGGACTTCTCAGAAGTCAGGCAAGTTCAACACTCTTGCCTTCCCATTCATTACTGCCTTTTCCTACGTTGTTGAACAAAGAAAAAATGGCTCCTGAATTTTACTGTAGTGTATTGCCTTGGGTTTAGAAACCTTGGGGACACAAAACAGAAAGATGTTTGGAAATACATAAACATATATTCATGCTGTTTATCATCGACAGACTACTAAGAATTATATCTCTATATAGTATATGTACATAGACTAATTTCTTCCTGTGTGTGTGTATTTGTGTGTGTTTGTGTTATTTTCTCTTAGAATCCCATGGTCACAAGCAATTTAAAAGTTTATTTTCAATGTATAAAAATCTTTCAGAGAAGTATGTTGAGGCGAGGGATAAAAGACTCTAAAGAAAGTGTGAATTAAGTCACTAAGCAGTGAGAAAAACAAGGTGAGGAAGGCTGTGAACAATATTAAAAGGGCAGAATGTACAGTATATAATGACAGACGGGATATACTAGAAAATGGGATCGGGAAAGAGGAAAGTGAAATATTTTCAGGTTATTAGGTAGATGATACATATATAAGAGAGGCATTAATTTGAGGAGAAAGATAATAAGTTTAGTGCTGCTTATACTGAAATTCAGGTGCTTTGCATCTGTGTTCATAGCACATCTGAGATCATTCATCTCTAGAAGTTGTCATGGAAAGTCAAAAGTGAATAAAGATAGCAAAAACCTTAGGCATACAGCAACTCCAGCGAGTTTATCGAGTACACAAGGAAGGTTATTTGCCCTTTCTCTATAGCATTCATTCAATAAATATTGTGTCAGCAACTATTATATATTATACACTTTTCTAGATGCTGAGGATGTAGAAGTGAAGAAAACATATAAAGGCCTATAGCAAAATTGAAGTTTCAGAACTTTAACACAATCCCGTAAAGCAAAATTTGACACTACCTTGTATTGGAATGTTTACACCATTCAGAGTCAAAGTTTGAATACTCTTCTCAATTTATTTATTTGTTCAAAAGCTGAATGAACTATAAATTTGTTTTTGTTAGTTTGCTTCCAAGCTTCTATCTTATGATGAATGTATCACTGGAAGTGAAGGATGAATGTTGCACATTTTCTGACAAATGTGTGCCAGGGTGCTCTGGGACAGGCCTTTTGAGCCTTCCTTCACATCATATTCCTCAGGAGGGAATATCTGCACAAATGTTATGAGCCCACAAATACTCTGGCTATATAATTTTTAACAGAGTTCCTGGCATAGGGAATTTTAACACATTGCAAACATATAATAATGACTGGAAGTTCTTTATCGTAACTTGTTGAAGTACATGTTGATTTTCTCATGGTTTTCCTCAATAATAACTTCACATTTTTGAATAACAGTTTGTCCTACATACTAGTTCACTGCTTTTCAGAGAGAATTAATATTATTTGTTAGGGCCAATTGTATTTTTCTGAAAATAAACTTCAATTGGTCTCTATTGACATCTATTATTTAAATCAGTTCACAAGCTTCTTGAACTGAAGACACTTGTTTACTCATTAACATTATTGGAATCCCAAATTGTCTGTGTGGGTTATATGAATTCATATTACTCTATTAGAAATTAAAACAGAAATTTAAGAAACATTTTTAATTCATTCAAAATAGTAATAAGCCCATTGGATGTTAATGAATATATCTTAATGAAAAATTGGGAACACAGTGGCATTATAATTTTTTTAATTTAGCAGTTTTGCAAATATCTTTAATGTCAACATTATTGAAGACAACTATGTGTCTTGTATTTACTTCTACCTTCAATGTTTTGTTGTATCACACATTATGTGGCGTCTAGAAACTCCATGGTGTAAATACAAATGATGTCGAAACAGTATTATGACAATAGTTTTGATCTCATGGACCCCTAAAAGGATCTCAGGAACCTCCGGAGTCCCTAGACCATCTGAAAACAGCTTTTTGCTCCGTGTCAGAACACTTAAGGCTGATACAGTCACCTTAAGGTATACTAACTACAATGTACCCATGACTGCTCCAATTACCCTCAGCCTCTCACCATCAGAAACTTACCTCTTCCATCATGTATTATCATTTTTTCTTATTTTCTTCTTTCATCTGGTGGGAGGGTACTCTGTTTTTTACACTCTCTTTTGCATGAGTGGTACCATCATTTACCCAGTTTAGAATTCAAAAGCTTGGAGTAATCCTAAACATCACCCTCTCCTTCATTCCTCACATTTGACCCATCATCAAGGCCTATTGATGTTATCTTCCCAAATATGGCCTTGTCACTCCATCACTGTCTCCTTTATCCAGCAGATGATGATGATGATGATGATAATGATGATGTTGATGATAATGAAGATGATGATTTGAGTTGGAGTCTCCCTCTGGCGCCCAGGCAGGGGTGCAGTGGCATGCTCAGCCACTGCAGCCTCGACCTACTGGAACGTCTAGCTGGAATTACAGGCATGAACCACCATGCCTGGCTAATATTTTTTAAAATTTTTATTTTAGAGACAAGGTCTCACCAAGTTGCCCAGACTGGTCTTGAACCCCTGGTCTCGGGCAATCCTCTCACTTTGGCCTCTCGAATTGCTGGGATTACAGAATTGAGCCACTGCACCCAGTCCAGATTATTATTATTATTTTTTATCATGAATGACTTTCTGCATGAAGTTGTATCTATATCTATCATTTTTCCCTTCCATTTTTTCTCTATCCTGCAAACAAAATGTTTTCAAAATTCTTATTATATCATTTATCATCTACACACACACACACACACACACACACACACACACACACACACCAATTAAAAATTTTTTAATTATTTTCTTTGATTTTAGATTAAAGACAAAACCATCAGAACAAAGCCATCTTTTACTTCCTACCTTCATTTCTAACCTCATATGCAACCTCATATACTACCAAATTTCTCTCCACGCTGTCTTGCTGTGTGTTCTAGCCACAGTGGGTTTTCTTCCTGTGCTTTATATTTTCCTTGTTCTCATTATGGTTCCTTTACCCCTGACATTATCTCTGTTTTGAAACATTTTCTCTTTTCCTCACCTAGTTGACAGCCACTCATTGTTCAAATTTCAACTCAGTTATCATTTTTTCACTTACCAATTATTCATCTAACTTTCCTTACTTGGTCAAAGCCTATCTTGTACCCTTTATTGTGTATTCATAGCACCATAAATCTCTCTTCTCAATTACTTCTCAGAGCCTTGGCTTCATGTTTATTTTTTTACATTTTTTGGTTAATAGCTGCCTCTGCCAAAATTCGTAAGCTTCAACAGAGGAAAGACCATGTCAGCTTTTTATCCTCTCTGGCTTACCACATTGCCTCGCACATCGTAAGAGTTTAACATGTGTTTGTTGAATGAATGAAAGTTCCTAGAACATTCTGCTTCCTAGAAAGTAGTAGTTTTTCATTTGTTCTTTTTCTGTCTCCTGATGTTTCTTCTATGCTGTTCATATGAAAACCTGACTTTTATCAGATATTACTGACTAGGAAGATTTTCTTCATACATTCTTCCTGTTATCTCAACTCATCCTCAGATTTGATGCTTTCCAGGACTAGTTTTGTTCATTTGTTGCTAGTTGTATTGATGACTTTTCTTTTACTACCAAAATAAGTTTTACCTTATTTTGCTTCTATTTTTCCTCCTCTTTTTTCTTCTTCTTCTTTTTTTTTTTTTTTTTTGAGTTGGAGTCTCACTCTGTCACCCAGACTGGAGTGCAATAGCCACTCCCAGCCACTGCAGCCTCGACCTGCTGGGCTCCGGCGATCCTTCTGCCTCAGCCTTCCAAGTAGCTGGAACTATAGGTGCGCACTACCATGCCCGGCTAGTTTTTGATTTATTGTAGAGATGAGGTCTCACCAAGTTGCCCAGGCGGGTCTCGAACCCGTGGGCTCAGGCAATCCACTCACCTCAGCCTCCCAAAGTGCTGGGATTACAGGCTGAGCCACCGAGCCCGGCTATTCTTATTTTTTAAGCATCTAGATAGAATCATGCTTTCTTATGTGCAGGGGATGTGCTCTAAGACACCCAGTGGATGCCTGAAACCGTGTATAGTACTGAATGGTATATATAATATGTATTTTCCTATACATATATACCTAAGATAAAGTTTAATTTACAAATTAGGCACACTAAGATTAATAACAATAATAATGAAATAGAACAATTATAACAATATGCCAGCATCACTATTTTTGTGCTTTGGGATCATTTTTAAGTAAAATAAGGGTTACTTGAACACAAACACTGCAATACCATTACAGTCAAACAGATAACCAAGAAGTCCACTAGTGACTAATGAATGTGAAGCATATATGATATGGATATGCTAGACAAAAGAATGAGTCACATTTCAGGCAGAACAGAGTGAGACATATAACATAAAATTTATGAATTATTTATTTCTGGAATTTCATTTACTGTTTTTGGACCATGGTTGACCACATGTAGCTGACATAGCAGAAAGCAAAACTGGAGGTAGGGAGGAACTATTATACTTAAGTGTCCACAGACATTTTAGAAGTGAGACTTAGGCAGGTCTTTGAGAGCTAAGGATTCTGTTCAGAGTATTGCTATGGACTGAATTGTGAATCCCCAAATTTGTTTTTTGAAGCCCTAAGCCCCCAGTGTCACTGTATTTTGATGTAGGGATTTTAAGAGGTACTTAATTTGAAATTAGGTCATAAGAGTGGGCACTAATCTGGGAGGACTGCTGGTCTTATAAGAAAAGGAAGAAAGAGAGAACTCTGTTTCTTCATCATGTGAGGATATAGCAAGAAGGTGGCGGCTACCTGGCTACAAACCAAAAAAAAGAGCTGTCAGGACTCCAGTTGACTGGCTTCTGGATCTTGGACTTGCCAGTTTCCAAAATTGTGAGAAAGTAAATTACTATTGTTTAAGCTACTATGTTTGTAGTATTTTGTTGTGGCAGCATAAAAAGCCTAATATAGGTGGGTGTTGCCCTTGGTAACAAATACACAAAAACTCCTCTTGGTAACCAATGAATATTGGCAGCCTTCTAAGAGAATATCATCATCTGTTAATATTCAGTGTGTGTTTATGGTGAGAAAAATAATTTTAACAAATTATTTTTCTCCTAAAGAAAGCTGTTTGCTTCACTGAATTTTATTAATTTATCTAAAACCAGAATAGAGATTCATAGAAACTAAATCTTATATTCTGAGTAAGGAAAACACAGTGCTATTGATGCCTTTTCTCAAGGGAAAAATATTTTACTTGGAGGTCTTTTCCAAGTCATCTTCCAAGGAATAAGACTATAGGATTGAAGATATTTCATGAAAGTCTTGTCTCCTGAGCATTTTTATACCAGAAACGACTTGGATAAAGTACAGGGGAATGTTTCAGGTATGAATCCTGGCTTCACATGGAAAGCAAACGTGCAAGCAATTTGAGGTTTGTATTTTGGAGGTCTTTCTCATGTCAATTTTAAAACACGAAGCTCTTTAAATTTACAATAAGCCTGATCTTGCCCTTTGTGGCCTAAAGAACACAAGTACTGCTGCTGGGAGAGTGGTTTTCCACACTGTTTTCAATCTCCAGGGACCATCATAAAGTAAATCCTATGTTTCAGTTGCTCTTCAGTAGCTAGGAATAAGAAGTAGTGGGCTGGTTTGAACTACTCCAAGGGAGGATCAGTCATTTGTCCCTTTGCATAGGAAAAATAACAGAAGTAGCTTGACTCCTTTGGGAAAACTGGATTTTCTTTTGGTGGGGACGGGGGCGGAGGGACTGTAAACATAAGAATTTACTCATTGTTTATATGAAGCCTACAGAGTCCTGGGTGTGGTCCCCTGTAATATACTTGTGCACTCCTACTCCCCAGCTGCCATTCACAGCCCTCCTCTAGGGCTGTTTCCTCTCTGCAAAGCTTTGACCAGCCCTTTTTGAAGAAACTTAATTGAATTTTTAAAGTATTTATCTTGTTCTATTGGTCTCTGTCTGTTAAGAGGCAAGACACTTGTCTCAAGAATTAGACAACAGCTAATGCGCTTTCCCTAAAAAAAGAGAAAAAAAAGGTTAAAATCTTAAAACTCCCAAATACTATAGCAATTAAATCACAGCACATTTGCATCAGCAAAGTAAAATTAATGTTTCAAAAGGCAGCCATTGTATTTGATCATGTTCTAACAGGTCAGTGAAAATTTTCAATAGCAAATGTTGTTTTCCTTAAAGCATTTCCAAACAGAAAACTTTGTGTCAATCATCAAAGGAAAACATTCCTTCAATCATAGGCCACTCAGGATTATATAAATATGGTTGCATCTGCTTCCAAGGAGTGATCACCACTGTCACCCCTGGCAAAATGTTTTATTTGTGAGGAACTCTCAAAAGAGTTCCTGGTATTTTCAGTGTGAACTTGGTATACACATTCTTGCAAAATATTTGTGTATATGAGCATGCTGTATTTTAAAAATCTGTTGCTTTGCCTAAACTTGATCAGCTTCAGCTGATATTTGGGGATGTTTCTGTGCTGCTTTGACACTTAGTTTAGCCACAGGAGACTCTTCAAAACCCTCCCTTATTCGGGTCCCATGTTAAAGTATTAAGTACAAAGGAATGCCTTTCCCAACACTTAATAGCCCTTTCCAAATCAATTGTCATAAAACATTTGCTTTGTTTTTGCACTAGGTTTTGATATTTATACAGCAGGGCAGCAGAAGGAGTTTATTTCACTACCATTCAGGAATAATTAATTTTGTTTGAATAGCAAGTATGTGAGCAGCAAAGATCAAACATGTATATCAAAGTTAGATGGTCTATGGACAGATCATTCATCGTGGTCTTCATCAGATAATATTTATTAAACAGTTTCATGAAGTCTCATAAAACTCTTATTTATTAATGAAAACTATTTCATTACCTTGTTGTACTAATGCATCTTTATTCATCTGTATGATTTATTCTATACATTGCCACCAGAATGATATAGTTTTTATTTATGGGGTCAATTCTAGCAGCTGAATGTCAAATGGAAAAAATATAATGAACTAACTTCAGATGGTGCTTTCAAGTTACATTAAAAAAATACTAGTCGAATAATGCTAGTGTGTGGTTAAAAGCTAGATAAATATTTCCAATGATTTAAAACACAAGAAAAAGGTAGAATTGTCAAGATAGTTAAGACTATATATTTTAAAGTTATAGATGCTTATTAAAATAAAATACAAAAACAATAATGCTATGATTTAGATTTCTTATCTTGATAAAGCTGAATGAAAAATTATATTTATTTATTAGAATATTGGTTTTGTATTAATGTGCAGCAATTCTTTGTATTCTGCAATTTTGGAAATTCCAAAATGTTTTATTTTCTGCTGCCAAATTAGAAGCAAATAATCCAAATTCAAAATTTGATTTTTATTTAGCCATTTTAGCACAGTTTGTTTTTCTGGTGAATATTTAGTGATTCTTTAAGATAAGTTTATAATAAAGGCTTTACAATATACTAATGAAAGTTTAGAAAAAAACTGTGTGATGAGTTTTTATAAATTCTATTTTTAAACATGAAAGATTTTTTTTAGTTAAATCTAGTTGGAAACCTCTACAACTGAGGTGTAGAATGAGCACAAACAACTCTGACCTTGACATTGAGTAGTATAAATCAGCAATGAAAGAATTTCCTCAATATTTATTCTAGTGTTTTTTTTTTTACTTATAGAAAAAATAAATAGATCTTCTTTTCACAATGACTCCTAAAGTTTTAAAATTTGTCCTCAATTAGGAATATATTTATCCTCTATTAGTGTTTACATTTTATCATTCCTCTTAATATTTCCTGATAATCATGTGGTTGCTTACAGTTATTCATTGCACCTACCACATATGAATGAATTATGGTCATCTTTGTCTACTTTACTAATCTTCTTTTTTAGAAAGCATATTTCCATTTGGTTTTTGTTTTGTTTTGTTTTTAAAGCAGGATTTATTGAGAAGACAGAAAAGACAGTGGGAGGGGACCTGAGGAAGTAGCTCTCCATTTGTTTTTTTAATTTAAAGCTTTATATATTGCTTCAAATATTCACTATTATGGGTCATTTCTGCAAGTGTAACTTTAAAAAGTTATTTATGAAAAATTACTTTGAGATTCCAATCATGCCCTGTAAATGATACTTGATATTTATTTTTACACTGTCACTATGGGCAGACTGCTTTACTCTCTCACTTCATACAAGCCTATTTTTACAATGTAAAGTTAGCTTCACATATTGGAGGAAATAGTCCTCTGAAGTTGCTTCCATATTCACAAATTCCATCAAACAATGACCAAATCCCTAATCATGTCTGAATATTTTTAAAAAATTAACTATTAATTTTTATGTATGTCTGAATATTATATTCCTTTTATTTATTGTTATGATTGGAATCTGGCAAATCATATTAGTGTACAAGGAGCAGAAAGTGTTAATTTCTCAAGGGTTCACCCTTGAACTAATTTCTCAGTGAGGTCTGATGGGCCCATATCTAGCCAAACATGACCCTGACATCTGGACCTTGGAATATCTAGAACTCAAAAACAAAAAACAAAAAACTGAGTCTGTGGGTTACATGTGCACAGTGCAAAATTGGTGCCTGAGAAAAATGGTTCAGTAGTAAACAATCAAGACAGAACACATACAATTAAGTAGGAAAAGAAGAAGAATTGAGGTCCAGAGTCAGGCGATAAAGTCTATGAGAAGACGAGTGGAAGTGTGTTTGCACCGGATGCCTTGACTGAACTCCCTTCTATTGTCAGTACTGAGAGACCTGACTGAGGTCATGAATTTGCTACTGTAGATCTTGTGCCCAAGAGGTGGGGCGAATCAACACTTTTCTCTAATATGTTAAGCTAAGGAACTAATGGATTATTATTATTATTAGTGTGTGTGTGTGTGTGTGTGTGTGTGTGTGTGTGTGTGTGTGTGTGTGTGTGTGTTGGAGTCTCACTCTTATCGCCCAGGCTGGAGTTGGCCACTGCAGCCTCGACCTGCTGGGCTTAGGCGTTCCTTCCACCTCAGCTTTCCAAGTAGCTGGGACCTGATGAATTCTTGAGGACATTTATTTTTGTTTTCTTTCCATCATAATTACATAACTAGATATGAAATACAGCAGTGCGAGCTTGGCCTTTTGTCTGTTTTAGAATTATCATCTTTTAAGACTTTCCCCTACACATTCAGTATCCTCAACTCATTTAACAGTTAACTCAAGTAATCAGAAATAGAGCAGCTTAATGACATTTATTTTTATGAAATATAGTTCCTTAGGACTTATGAAATTCATCTTATTTTGTAAGCAAATCATGAAGGACTTTTGCAGCCAGTATCAACTTTTTCTGTATTGTCATTTTTCCAAGTCTAATAATATCTGTTCTTCTGTATTAATATGTATCATCAATATTAGTATATATTAATTATCTAAGCTATCAGTTCTCAATTACCACTTTATGGGTCAACAATTTCATCTGGACATTTCATCTCCATTTGAATTTCTTTGTAATGTTTAATATTTCTGAGCCTTATCTCTATTCTCTAAGTTAGATATACAAGAAATTAAAACACATTTTTAAAGGAGCCCAAGCAAAGTCATTAAAAGAGAATTTAGTGGAAATTTGTATAATACAACTTATTCCAGTGATTGGGGTGGTAATTAATGTAATCTTTCTTTTTTTCAGAAAGCTTCATAGAATAACTTTAAACATAGGCTGTATTTAGTTTACCTAAGCTTAGTTCATAGAATGCAAGAAAATAAAGCATTCACCCACTTAAAGTAGTAATTATTTGTATTAAAAAAACAATTTTATATGAAATTTAAGAGCCATTAAAAAATTATACTATTAAATATAAAAAAACTTTAATAGGTATCCTTGGTCTCGGAATGCATCTCATAAGTATCTGTCCTTACCTTTGTAGAGATGGCAGATCTAATTCCAGAGTGGGATGAATCAATGAAATATATTCAAATCTTAAATTGTCCTAGAGGCTGTCAATTTGCATTTCATCCAGAGGCACCTTGAATAACCATTTAGATTGTAATGGTAGCTGGGTAGTTTATGCCACCTTTATCAAACCACAAACATTTTCATGTATGTTTTAAGATGTATGAATTTTAGTTGCTCCAGAAAGTTTTGAGTCATATTTTGATTGAGTAAACATTAAGCACAAAAAGAAAGATTCCAAATTGTAGCAAAAATTTAATTTTATTCTTTTTTAACTTAATGACTAAGGGTTTCATGATCTTTAATATGGACAAATCACTCATGATCTTCATGAAGTATGGTAAGCATTGAAGTTGAACTAAGAAAAAAAGCAGAAAATAAATCTTTGGAACAACTAATTTGTTCTTTATTGACAACAAGTTGTTTAAAAATAAATTTAATGGATCAGCTTAGACTATATTTATCATATTGGTGGACAAAACACGGTAAATTTTGTTAATTATTTTGTATGTACTTAAGCAACCTAATTTTAGGAATAATTGTATGGTTATTTCAGAAATACTATTTATTCAGCATATACAAGTTATACATGTGAAAGTAAAATGCCTTTAAATAACTTTTCAAAATAAACTAATTTAGGGTTTGAATGAAAGGAAAATTGGAAAAGAGATAGAAATAATGTTAAATTTCTTATTCTACTCAATTATTATAAAAGCATATAAAATCTTGCTAATGCAAATATCAATGGACTCTAAGAGGCAGATGACATCTTCAGAGCTTTTATTTAAGCTTACATTTCTTTTACCAATAGCTCACAGTACTGTGAATGATACTGATGTTCTTATGGAAACAACTGAATGCATTCAAGGTCAAGGAGAAGGTTATAGAGGCACCATCAATACTATTTGGAATGGAATTCCATGTCAGCGTTGGGATTCTCAGTATCCTCACCAACATGACATAACTCCTGAAAATTTCAAGTGCAAGTGAGTAAAGTAGGCAAATGTAATAAATTTCAGTAGGCTCTGGGAGAAATGGAGTAGAATGGTTAGTTTTTTTGCTAATTTTTGTGTTGGCGACCCTCAAACTTTAAGGTGCCCAGTGATAATCAAGAATTAAAAGACAGACTATTCCCCTACTGAAAGATTTTGATTCCTTTGGTTTGGGATTTGGCCCTTAAATATGCATTTTAATAAGCACTCTAGGTGTGAAGATTGATTCACTATGCTTTGGGAAACACATTCCTAGGTTGTTTCAGGTCACAGCTTTGCTCTTGCAGGTCTATTTAAGAAATCAATTAGTAGTAGTGATAACCAGGGATGTTTCAAACTAGTGACTTCTTAAATTTTCATATTAGCTTTGATGGTGATTTCACATTTTTTCCTCTTGAAAGAAGAGGCTCACCTTGATTTTAGTCAATATTTTAAAAACTGACAAGTTTCCATCCTTAAAGATCTATGAGCAAAATGATTTTTCAAAGCTTAAATGAATCTATTCCATTGTTTCTGGGTTTGTTTTGAAAAGTCCAGGCATAAAACAACTATTTAAATGAATCAAACCCAAAAAAAAAAAAAAAACTGCCCTTGAATTTCAATTGCATCACTGTTTTGTGCATTCTCCATAGCTGCTTTTTTTCCACCACTTGAATTTTGTGGACAGACACAGACACAATGCCATGTGTTTTTAAATTGTCTGCCTTGTTATGAGGAACATAAAATGATTGCTTTTGAAATGTATAACACACATGTCATTCATGGTGGCTTTGCTGAAACAGCACCTATAAATAACATATATAGCCTTTATGTAATTGGCTTTTAATAAGACAGCTTAACATTTCAGGATGAAGAGCTGTGAGCACTAGCTAGCCCATCCATTAGAGGAAAGGGGAGGTGTGTGTATGCATGTGTGTGCTTTAGCTAATTCAGTAATTTACTTGTTTAGATAATAAATATTCCTATGCCATGATTTTTTTAATTATTACAATAATAAAATTTATAGTTGTCATTCTGGGTTTGTTTTCCTCATTTCCTTCACAGCAGTTTATTCTCTTGAGCCGTGTGTCTCACACTTCAGAAATAAATATCAAAGTAAAGAAACAAAATATTGGTTAAATTGGACAAAGCAGACAATGTCAGTGCCATTCACACTTTTTATTAATGTCTAATGACTGGTAATACCTAATAAGAAATTGTATATGTGCAGATGCCTACTGAACTCCATCTGTAAGAGAAACAGAATTATAAGAAGTTAGCTCACAGACATCACAATTAACACTTAATTATCAAAAGTTTAACTGTTATATTTATTGGAATTTAAGCCATCCTTTTAAAATTCAGTTATCTGTCTAAAATAACTGAACAGGAATATTAAGAAAAGAAAGTTATTCTGTGCTATCAATCTGACTAATAAAAAGACTCAACATTTTGCTCAGAACATTGACTTATTATTTCTCTTTGTGATCTAGCTGGTCGGGTATCTCTGATTCTATTAAATATTACTTGCCTCAATGCTGAGACTCCTTATAAATGACAATCTTTGAAACACTATAACTGAACAATACCGCTTCTGATGAATTTATATGAATCATTAAATTATCAATTCACTTTAGTAATTATGAACAATTTTTTCCTCAAGTGAAGAGTAAGAATTTAGGGAAAATATTTGGACAAATTTTGACTTTCATTCCTGCTTAACCTAGATTATGGAGTGCTTCTAGATAAAGATTTTAAAAGTGCATCCAAACTAACACTTCTGATGACCTTTCATTGTCACTTAGTTATCTTGCCTTAAATTAGCAATCCAAAATAATTTGATGAGGCAGCTATTCATCTAAAATTGCAAATTTGTGTAAATTTCATGTAAAATTTAACATACATATTTTATACTGACATAAATTTTTAGAAACATAAGAATACTTTTTCATCTATTGCAGTTAAAAATTTTATAAGAAGGCTATATAGCTTTCAGTATGGGTTGTAAGTATGAGCATTTGCTATATAATGGCCTTAATTCTTGGCAATGAATGTTCTCATATCCTTAAAGCTTGTTCCAGGACCTAGTTTGACTAGATAGACTATTACTTGTTAATTTTATAACCAAGCACAAGCTTCGTTCTAAAAAACTTCTCAGTTTCTGATGATAAATTTGATTATTTAAATAAATTGAAGTACTTCTAATTGGACCTAAGTGATACACACTGTGGTTTCCAGTAGATTGAATATTAATTTAGTGAACTTATTAGCCAGGGATCTATGAAATAAAATCACCTGCTTGCTTGAAATTAGACAGTATACTTAACACATATCATTAAATTCACATTTAATTTAATAGTGAACCTTATATTAAGATAGAAAATCATTTAAGTCCTTTACACACAGAGAATGTTATCATAGACTTTTTTTTTTGTTAGGATCTCTAAATTTCTTATTAAAATACTGGTAAGATAAAGGAGGTACCTGTACTACATTGACAGCTTGCTCTATTATTAGATTTTCTCTATTATAATTAGACTTTAACTTTACTGAAGTATTTATAAAGCTTTTAGCTATCTTCTCTAAATCAAAAATAGATGTATTTTGTAGTTAAAAATTCTATACAGCAAATTAGATAAATCAAAGAAATAAAGAATTCAAGGAAAAAATAGCTTTCTTTTTTATGTGGCAAATATTTAAATACGTTGAACTTCCATTTTCAGTGAGAGTAGTTTATCCCAGTGTGATGGCGCGTGCCTGTGATTCCAGCTATTTTGGAGGCTGAGGCGGAAGAATCGACTGTGCCCAGTAGTTTGAGACTGCAGTAGCCATGAGTATACTACTGCACTCCAGCCTGGGTGACAGAGTGAGATCCGACTCAAATAAATAAATAAATAATGAATATTAATAATAACCTTTCTTCTGCAAAGAGAGACATATGCTATTTCTATATTATATATAAGCTGTGTAATAAATAAACTAGGCCAGTATTTTGAATTGGTACCAGTTGAGAATCTGAATCTTGAGAAAAAGGGAGAAGAATAGAGAGGTATTGTTTCTCTGTTTCATGAGGCAGTAACATTTGTGTGGAACTTCAGTCCTGTAGAAGGAAATTAAAAAAAAAAAAACCTAACATGTGACAGCATTTGTTTCAGCAATTTGTGCAGTGTCAGTTTTGTATACCAAATTTTAAATTGTTATAACTATCCTAAATCCAAAAACTTAGAGCTCTATTTATAAACATGCATACATTCTTAAATTCTAGAAATGTAATAGTGTTGACTTCATCAGTGTATGTACTCAGGCAATTTACATTAACAGGCTTATTTTCATTAGGGACCTGCGAGAAAATTACTGCCGAAATCCTGATGGGTCTGAGTCACCCTGGTGTTTTACCACTGATCCAAACATCCGAGTTGGCTACTGTTCCCAAATTCCAAACTGTGATGTGTCAAGTGGACAAGGTAATAGCTGTCATTCTGAGAGTGGGCGTGATTTAATTCGGGGGAATACCTAAAGGGAGGACACGCTTTGCAACAGAATATCTACTTCTTGTTGTGCTGGTTTTTGCTGGCTAGAAAATAAAATCAGCAAGTTTAAAGTTGAATTTATCTTATGTATTCATTCACTCAACATTTATTTATTTAACTGAATACGCACTAATGTCAGGCATAGTTCTAGGTACTGGAGATATACCAGTAAGCACAACTAAATTCTCTGATCCTATGGAGTTAATTTCCAGCAGACAGAAAACAAGCAAAATAAAAATGAGAAATTTTTAGTTTATAGTAAATGGTAGAGAGAAAGGTGTCCCAGAGTTTGAGAAGAGAGTTGTTATTTTATGTTTCAATGGTCAAGGAAGATCTTACTTGTAAGGTAACATTTAAGGAGGACTTGAGGGAAGTGAGGAAGTGCCATGCGTGTATGTGTGTAAAGAGCATTCTAGGTAGAGAAAACTGCAAATGCAAATGGCATGAATGAGAGAGCTGGAAAAGTTAAAGAATGAAATAAACACTTCACAGTGGCAGGTACAAAATGAGCAAATGATGAGCAGTGGGAGACGAGATTAGAAGTGCAATTGGGCTACAATGGCACCAGCCTTTTGGGAATTGTAAGGATTTGAACTTTTGTAAGAGAAAGCACCCTGTTTTCTTAAGTTATGTCAGTTAACTTAAATTTTAACTGGATCACTCTGGCTGCATTATGGAAAACAGTCAAAATTCTTGACAGGGGTAAAAAAAGAACTGTTGAAGTGGTCGTTTCAATATCCAGTCAAGAGATGAGAGTGACTGGGACCTGGGTGTTAGCTGTTAAGCTAAAGTGTAGTGGTGGGGTTTGAGATAAATCCCCATTGTGTCTGGAAACATAGATTCCATTGAAAATTACCATCTCAGAGAGCAGTAGTAAAGGCAGACTAAAATAGAGTTTAAAAAGAGTTCATTAGTTAAAAATTCATAATATTGAGCCTTGGGAGTTTGGTGGTATATATTAAATTGAGAGTTATAATTTTTAAATGATCATATTCTGTTTCACATAAACTTAATTACAATGCTTATAATCATGGTTAGTCCTAAGTTATTCTAAAAAGCACAATACAATTTAAAGCTCCATCTCATAGATTTGTTGCCCTATGTACACTTCTATTCTTTAACTTTTTACATGTTGCCATTGTCCATGAACAACTCTAAAAATAGAATTGTAGAGGGAAGGGGGGATGAGTGCCTTTTCAATTTCTCTATTCTTTGACAGATTTTAAAGGCCAGTTGAAAATCAAGTTGAAACTAGTGATTAAGGAAAGTTTGGTCCCAGCTGAGTTTTCCGTGTCCCAATTTCATTTATTTGATCATATGCTGATAATTTATGAGTGATAGAAGGAAAGAAGAATAATGGTTTTATAAGCTTCTGGCGTGATTTAGCATATGTACTGAACATTAATATACATGTACACATAGGCATATATATCATTTACAAAAGGATTAGGTAATAGAATATGAAAATTTTGGAATCTGGAGGTTAAGTAGATATTCTTGCTTATCTAATAAATCTCTTTGCTATTTGATAACAAATTAGTGTTATGTGATTTAAGGAACTTGCCTAAATTATCAAATTGGCAGAGCTGGTATTGAATCTGACTTTCTTTACAATGACCTTTTCATTATTTCATACTTTCTTCCTTTCATTCATTCCTTAACAAAACATTTTATTTGTTAAGGACTAGACTCTGTGGGATAACTTTAAAATAAAGGCATAGGCTTCATATTCAAGAAACACTGTTAGTCAATTCAACATTTAGTTGTGAAATTTTAACTGGCAATTATGCCATTGTATGATGTTGCCTTGCTAATAGTATGCTTTGTTTTATATATCTATAGCTAAGTCCTTTATTTATATCTTTGTATAGAAACAATTTACATAAACAGACATATATATATGAAGATGTTGCTCTTATCCTCTCAGTATAACAGAAAATATAAATTTAATATACAGTCTGATGAGTTGGAAACCTTTTCTCAAATCTTGCAGCATCTGAATAAATATATATGCAGATATTCATTCAACTGGATATTAAGTAAAACTATTAAAGAAAAATGAAAACTTAAATTGCAGAATTTCTAAAAAATGCTAGTAAAACATTACTTAGCAAATTATATGAGATACATATAAGGCAATAAACAGATGACAACTCATAGCATTAATTATTTATTTCAATATCATAAAATAATAAAAAGTGAATACATTTCCAACTAAGAAAGCTGGAGTAAAATAAACCAAAAGAAATATGAGAAAGATAATAATCAAATTAAAAAGCAGACATTAATAAAATGTAAGAAAAGAGTGGAATTAATGAATAAATCAAAAGGATGATTTTTTTTCCAGCAAATTAACAAAATAGACAACCACTAGTTAACTGATCAGGAAACAGAGAAATCACAAATATAAAATATAATAATTTTCAAGGGAGAAGTAATGATCACAAGAGAATAGTTATAAAATATGAGATTATACTATTCAACTTTATGTAAAAACTTTAAAAATGAAGATAAAACCATTGATTTACTAGAAAAATTTAAGTTACTTGAATCAACCCTGGTAGATAAAGAAAGCTTAAATAGACCAATTTCTAAAGAACTATAGAAATCTATAAAGAATTGTCATATCAAAAATATATCATGTCCAGATGCAGTCATACACCAGATAATCTCAATGCTATATAATTGCCCCCAATACAGTAAAACTTTCTTTCAAATACAGTGAAACTTATCAAATACAATAAAACTTTAGAATTATTTTTATGATGCAAGTGTAATATTGATATGTAACCATGATAAAGCTAGCACAGGAAAAAAACTGTAGACTGGTTTCATTTGTAAATATTAGTATAAAAGTCTTAACTGAAATTTAAATGAACAGTCTAACCAAAAAATTAAGAAAATAGTATGTCATTTTCGAGTGTAATTTAGTCTAAGAATACAAAAAGGTCCAGTCTTAAAATGGTCCAGTATTAGGAACCTATTAGCATAATGTATCTTAAATGTAAGAAATCATAAGAAAAATCTCCACAGATTTTGAAATTCCTATGGTAAAACTCCTTCTTTTCACATAAAAATATTCAACTAAGTGAAAATGTGTGGATATACATGCATACATATATGTATACCCACATATACATGCATACATATATGTATACCCACAATTCATATATGTACACATATACATGCATACATATATGTATACCCACAATTCATATATACATGCATACATATATGTATACCCACAATTCATATATCCATGTATGTCCATTTATGCATACAGAGACTTAACATCCATATCACATTTTAAAATACACACATATAGACACACACACGTACTCACCACATATATACTTCCATAACATTTGTATTGAATATATATGTATATATACTCAAATGTACACATATATCACTTATAAAATTGTTACTTAATGGGGGAATGATAGAGTCATTCTTATATGGTCAAAAGAAAAAAAATTGTTTCTACTATCTCTATACTGTTGAACAGTGTAAGTATAATTTAACATTGTATTGGAAATATTATTCTACGTAATTAGAATAAAAGACAAACTAAAAGTTCCAAGAGACTGGCAAAGACAAAGTAAATGATCTCTATTGCCGGGCTCGGTGGTTCATCCTGTAATCCCGCGCCTTTGGGAGGCTGAGGTGAGTGGATTGCCTGAGCCCGAGGGTTCGAGACCTGCCTGGGCAGGCGAGACCTCATCTCTACAATCAGCCGGGCGTGGTAGCGCGCGCCTGTAATTCCGGCTACTCGGAAGGCTGAGGCGGAAGAATCGCCGGAGCCCAGCAGGTCGAGGCTGCGGTGGCCGGGAGCGGCCACTGCACTCCAGTCTGGGCGACAGAGTGAGACTCCAACTCAAAAAAACAAAAAACCTCTATTTATGCAAATTATATAATAGTAATATTATATAATATAATCTATTGGAAAATAAAATGGAAAGAATACAAAATGTATTGATTAGGATATACAATTAAAATACAATACAGGCCGGGCTCGGTGGCTCAGCCTGTAATCCCGTGCCTTTGGGAGGCCAAGGTGAGTGGATTGCCTGAGCCTGAGGGTTCGAGACCCGCCTGGGCAACTTGGCGAGACCTCATCTGTACAACAAATCAAAAATAAGCCAGGCATGGTAGTGCGCGCCTGTAGTTCCAGCTACTTGGAAGGATGAGGCGGAAGGACCGCCGGAGCCCAGCAGGTCGAGGCTGCGGTCGCCGGGAGCGGCCACTGCACTCCAGTCTGGGCGACAGAGTGAGACTCCAACTCAAAAAAAAAAAAAAATACAAATACCACTAGCATTTACTTATGAGCTCGAAGAATTAAGGAGTTAACTACATCTATAATGCAGCAAACAGACAAAAATTTAGCAATAAATTTAGAATGGACAAAAGTTATATGGTAAATATTTTAAGTCACTCCTGGAAGCCACATAGGTGTACTTTAACATGTATATCCCATGTTCTTGATACAAGAACTCAACATTACACATGTATAAATTCTAACCAAGCTAATCTATAAATTTAATGTAATATTAATTAATAAACCAGTAGGTTTTTTTGCTGATATTAAACAAATTGCTTCCAGTACACTTCAAAAAATAAGCATGTAGGTTTAATAAGAAAAACGTTGAAAATGAAGAGCAATTAGAAGGAAATAACTTTATCAGATACTGAAATATTTTATAAAGAGTTTATAACTTCAAAGAGTGTAGTTGTAGCACAAGAATATATTAACAATTGAAACAAAACACAAAGTATAAGAATAGACTCAAATGTATTCTGAGATTTCTTATACTAAAAATATGGCAATCTATACCACTGGTTGAAGTATGAACTTTTAAAATATAATAATGAATCAGCAATTTACCCATTTAGAAAAATGATCAAATGAAATCTATGCCTTATGTTATACCTGAAAATAAATTCCACATGGATAAAAGATTTGAATATAAAAAATAAAACCACATAGATTTTGGTCCATCTCCTGCCACTAGCTGAATATAAAGCTTCAACAATATGCAAAAATATATGCCTCAAGATTTTTTCATTGCAGTATTATCTGTCATAGTAAACAACCCAAATGTCCTGTGGCACTGTCACACAATCAAGATAAACTTGAATAAAAATCTCCATGAATGAATAACAAGGTAATTTTCAGGTACGAAATTAATTTTTTAAAAACCAAGCACAAATGTATATGTTTGGAATATCACTAGTAGTAAAAAAGGGATTTACTGCTGGTAATAAAAAATGGAATATAATAATACATATATGGAACACATATACATACAAATTTGTATATTTATATTGCATATGTAGATATGTGTGTATATTATGTATCAGCTTAGTTTTGCTAGAAAAGTAGAGAAAACAAAACACATCAGAGCCATGAAAAAGAAACTAATGGAATTGGTTACTTACAATGATTTAGGAAGCAGAAATGAAATGACATGGAAGCCGAAGGGAAAGGGAAAAGGACACTTTTGTAAATACATCCTTTTATGTGGTTTTGACTGTTAGTCCTTGTTAATATTTTAAATATTTAAAAAGATAAATATGGAATAAAAAACAGAACCGTGGCTTTGTGTATGTCAAAGGTATACTATTGCTACAGAAAAGACAAAAGAATCCAGATACTTTTTGGACATGTTTCTCTGAGTGTATATACCTTCATTGAAATATATTTTAGGCTAAAATAGCTGTAAATACAATTTGAACTTTAAATTACAGGTTTACTGCTAGTTTTAATATGTAGCAACTTTGAAATTATATTGTATGCATTGTAGAATGGATAAAATGAGCAAAGATACTGATGTTACCTGGAATAAGAGTTCCCACTGTAGAAGAAAGACTATACAAAAGTGAGGAGGAGAAGTGGAAAAACTATTGAATTAGAAGAATCAGTATTTGCTCATGATAAATACATGCAAATACACACCACACACACACACACACACACACACGCACACACACACACACACACAGAGATACACATGCCTAGCTGTTATCAAACGAAAGGGTGTAACATTAGGTAGTACTCAGAAACTTGTTCCTTCCTCTAAAAACCCTATAATTCACATCAAGTCAAGAAGAAAACACCAGAAAAACTCAATTGAATGGGAATTTTACAAAATACTTGACCAATTCACCTCAAAACAGTCTGAGTTGTCACATCTAGAGGAACCTTAGGAAACATGATAACTAAATGTAATGTGGTATCATATGGGATCCTGGAATATGAAAAACGATGTTAGGTAAAAACGAAGAATATGTAAACAAAGTATAGACTTCACTTAATAATGCATCAATATTAGTTAGATAAATGTGACAAATCTGTCATACTAATGCAATGTAAGATGTTAAAAGTAGAGAAAACTGTGATATATGAAAACTCTTGTACTATCTTGACAACTTCCTTGTAAACTAAAAACTATGTGAAAATGAAAAGTATGCTAAGAGAAACTTAGCTCATAGCCCATATTCAAATGAAAGGATGCTGGTGGAGGTGGTAGGGAAGACCTCTTTAATTAATCTGTGTTCTACTAACATAGAGTTGTAAAAAAACCAAAAATGTGTAAAAGAGCTGTACTAATACACTTGCTGCACAATTGTTTTCATCAGTAAAACTCCATCTAAGGAATTTAGTACCTGATAGTCAAAGGTTTAAACTTTCTTAATATACAAAAAAGATAGTATTGTTAGAGAAACATGTTTTGATTGGTATATTCTTCAGGTGTGCCAGTATTGGATTCTACAGGTTAATGCTTTCTTACAACAACATGGTGATGTACCGTAATGAGTTATTTTTATCTGTATCAAATCCTATCCTATTTGAAGTTTTTTAAATCCCAAATTCTTTATAGCATTGTTGCAAATGTGATCCAAGGATATCAACACATGATAATTAAATATACTTATTTTATGTATTCTCTTTATGTTTACTGATTCCTAGACAAATAATTAAACTGTTTAATCAATTTTATTAGAATTTGTATCCTATTATTTATTATAGTTATATAGCACCTTTTAATATAAATGATAATATGCTATACTTTTCCAAATTTAGAATTTAGGATAATTTTTTATGGTGATGTACATTTGGAGATAAGATTTTGTTGTCAAGCATACAATTTTTATTCATATAAAAATTAAGAATCTTTAATAGATAAAGTTACCTTAGAAATATTTGGTATTATTTAAAAATATAGAATGGTATTTCTTTTTAAATGTAAAACCGCCACTTACATTTTTTGAAGAACTTGGTTTCTTATCACATTTCTTTTGATTAAGAAGATAGACATTTCTACGAATGTTAAAAGAACACAAATTGCTCAATTACAAAAAGAGAAAAAACCTCATGGGACATGGTAAGAGAAACAAGAGTCAGTTTAAATTGGCTTCCATTGGCCAAATTCAGAATAATTTGAGCATCAGAATGAATAACAAACATAGATTATATAACCCACAATGAGTAAAAAAAAATTCACCAGTTCACATTTAAATTATTTCTACTATGAATACTATTGCTTCTACTACTAAAACTAAATGAATGAGATAGGGAAAAGGAAAGACTCATTTTTACAAAGAATGCCAACTAATAAACATAAAAAATTATTAGAAAAAATGTGGTGCATATACACAAAGGAATATTATGCAACCATAAAGAAGGACAAAATTATGAACTTCACAGCAACTTGGATTAACTTAGGGGCTATAATACTGAGTCATCTATCACAGAAACAAAAAACTGAGTACCATGTGTTCTCACTCATAAGTGGACCTTGAACAATTATCATAATACTATAAGAAAGGGATTGGCAGTAGTGGGAAACTTCCAGAGGAGAGGGGTTGAGATTGGCAGTAGTGGAAAACTGCCAGGGGAGGGGGGGGCCCACTTCATCAATAAGGGTACCTGCATAATGAATATTGGTATACCTAATCCTGAATTGTACCCCACATATTCAAAATTAACAATAAAAAAAAAGAATTGTTAGAAACAGAAAAATAACCATTTTACAATGAGCATGGTAATAACTGATTCATGCAAAATTCATCAAAGTGTGGCTAAGCCATTTTCTGAAAATTTTTGGCAATAGGATGTTTATTCAGTCTCAAAAACCCAATAGATTGTTTTATTAAGCTTGAAGAGAAGTTTTTCCTTTACATCATTTGACCAAGTGGTCAAACACACAGCATCAGTGACTGAACAAGCTGGCATCATGTAAAACAGGATACAATGCTCTGAAAAAGAACAAAACATCCCTGATGCAATATTCCTGGCAAATATCTTTAACTTGATTTTATTCATGAGAAAATAATCAAACAAATTGGAATTAAAGTACAAGTTGAATTACAAAACAGCTGGCTTGGGTGACTCAGAGAGTCAATGTCATGAAAGAAAAATCAAAATACAAGGAATGTGACTGGTATATGAGTGTTCATTTTATTATTCTTGGGAATTTTCTATGGTAGAAGGTATTGCAGAAGGAAATGTTGGGAAATGTATATTATTCTACAAATTCTCAATTCTTTGGAGTCCCAAAATACCACTTATTTCATTTTCGTTTTGAAAATTATCATTTGTAATATTTGAATTTACATAAGCCCTTATATTAATGAAGAAATTGAGTTTAAAATAGACACTTTAAACTGAGACATTTAAGTCTCTAATTTATATAGATTTCAAATTGCTTTTTTAAAATGTTTATGTTGATTTTTATGATATCATATGCTTGCAGAAATGTTATTGTTTTATTCTCCATAATATTCATTAGTCTTCTTTCTGTATGTATTATGTCTAGATTGTTACCGTGGGAATGGCAAAAATTATATGGGCAATTTATCCAAAACAAGATCTGGACTAACGTGTTCAATGTGGGACAAGAACATGGAAGATTTACACCGGTTTGTAAATGTATCTAATTCAGCGTATAGAATTTAGTGATAAGAACAGATTGTATGTTCAGATGCATATATTGCTATTTCTTCCATTCTTTAATATACATCATAGCAAGATAATAAAAACATTAGACTGATTTTTCTTTTGCATTATTATAGCATTGTCTCTCTATGAGGCAATTTTTTATCTTTATTATTTTATTTTATTTTATTTTGAGCTGTGGGATACAAGTAAGGGTTTGCTACATGAGTATGTTGCATGCAGGAGAAGTTTGGGCTTCTAGCTGACCCTCTTTTCTCTCAGTAGTGGACCAGGTAGCCATGTGCAGCACATGCCCTCCTCCCTCCTTCTTTCCTCCCTCCCAGCCCTAGCAGTGTCCAGCATCTGGGCCTCCTACCCTTGTGCTTGTGTGACCACTTAGGATTGAGAACATGTGCCAGTCAGTTCTTTGTTTCTGTGTGGAAAACTTTTAAATATGCAATTTAAGTTAACACATATTTTAAATGAGCACATATTTATTGAACATTTACTATGTGCTCTGGTAATGGTACCAAATGAAACATCACCAAAAAAATAGGCACATATTTTGGTTTCACCTTCAGGTAGGATATGGTCACATTGAGAAAACAATTACAAAACTTAGTAAGACAATGTATAATTAACTTACAAATCTGGTGTTTTGAATAGTGCATGTTTTAGCATTATTATGTTCTCATTTAATAATAATACTAGTTTATGAAATATCAATAAATGATCATTTTCATATACATATGTTTGTATCCATTTAACCATTACAATTTTATTTACAAGTTTGCTTGTGTAGCTTTTATGCATAAAATTTTGTGATAATTACAGGAATGTATGTATGATGGAAAAAAGACTATATTTCAGAAAATTACAAGGTTTTATATTGGGTATAATCACAAAGAAGCTACCTAGCATCCACTTAACCTTAGCAATAGTGCTAGTATTTACAAAATTGCAAAAGAAGTATGACGCATAATTGTGACAGACTTTTAGTAAACATCCCAGAATATATGCACTAGAAATAAAAGAAAAGACGTTAGTGTTATTTGATCAAGGACCCCGGGTCCTTGATAAAATAACACTGTATTTCTGTATGTGGATATAGAATTTAAGGGTTCAGAGGTTGAGTCATTTTGCTTCAGTTTTAATTTAAATCCCTTATTCTTGTACCAAATGTATTAAATACTGGATTAATTTACTTCACAAACACGTATTGTTTTAAAGTAATGTTTTCTAATATTATGCAACTCACAAATGTAAGCCACATATTTATTTTTTAATTTCCTAGTAACCACTTTTAAAGAAGTGAAAATGACAGGTAAATTTAATTTTAATATATTTTACTTAATCTGATATATCTAAGGTATTTTCATTTCAATATAGGTTAATTATAAAAACTATTAATGGCATCTTTTATTTTTTATACTCTGTTCAAAATATAGTATCTATTTGCACTTATAATACCTCTCAATTTTGGCTACCCATATATCAATTTCTCTGTAGCCTCATGTGGTGAGTAGCTTCCATATTGGAAACCATAGTTCTAGGACTTCAAAGAGCAGCAGAGTTCTTCCCTCATGGATTTCATGTACTAGTATGGGATGCAAACAAACAAGAAATGCCAATACCATATTATAAAAACCATGAAAGACAGCATACTTTATATGCTAAGGGAATGCAAGGAAGTACCTACCCCGACTTAGATGGTCAAGAAGACTTTCTAAAGGAAGGACATTAGCTGGGGCATATATGATGAGTAGGAATTGGTAAGAATGTATAAGAAGAAGAAATAGCATGTGCAAAGGACAAAACATTGAAGGAAATAATTAATATAGGAAATAATTTTGGTAAGGCTGAAAGAATGTAATTTGGTCAATACCCACAGAGAAGGAATTCTCAAGTGGCAACACTATATAGAGAGTCCTGGAAACTGAGTTAAGAAATTGAAATTTTATCTTGAGCATTAATATGAGTTATTAAAGAATTTTAAGCAATAATTGGCATAATTAAAATTAAATGCTCATTTTTGCACTGCTACATTTAAAAGCATTTTTAGAAGCATGCAGTAGTGGGTAGGGTGGATTACTGATATGGACTTGTGAGAATACTTGTTCCCATCTCTTTCTAATGCTGCCTATTATGATTTACATTGGAGACTTGAAAATTTCATGGTGGAAGTATTTACTACACCTTAGAAATTAGAAAGGACTACAAATAACAACTCCTCCTCCCCAATATACACGCACCTCACAGTCCAGTTGTTAAACAGCAGCAGACCACTGCAAGTATGTGTTATGTTTATTTAGAAGTTCCCAATGGTAATAACTTTTAATTGAGTTTAGGTTTGATTTTGGAATCAGTTTGTGGGAAATTGGTCAATGTTTAAGTTGCATTCTACCATTTGGGTTTAAGAAACTATGTAAGGGGTAGATAGAGCATGGTGGTTTGAAACAGCCATAGGTCAAAACCCCAACTCCACTGTTTACAAGCCAGGTGACTTTAGACAATTAATTGTCCTTTCAGTTTCCTCAAATGAAATGTAGCATAATCTTAGAGTCTGTCTCATAAGATTGATCTAAACTTGAATTTATAAAAAACTTAAAGCATAATCTGGCAGGTAGTAAGTACTATATGTTTTTGCTATTGTTCTTGGTCCAGAAATATAGTTCAAGTTTCTATGTTCAAACTCTTTCAAAATTTATTTAAGCCGGGCTCGGTGACTCAGACTGTAATCTCGCGCTTTGGGAGGCCAAGGTGAGTGAATTGCCTGAACCCGAGGGTTCGAGACCCACCCGGGCAACTTGGTGAGACCTCATCTCTACAATAAATAAAAAATAATTTAGCCGGGTGTGGTAGCGCGCACCTGTAGTTCCAGCTACTTGGAAGGCTGAGGCGGAAGGATTGCTGGAACCCAGCAGGTCGAGGCTGCGGTGGCTGGGAACATCCACTGCACTCCAGTCTGGGCGACAGAGTGAGACTCCAACTCAAAAAAAAAAAAAAAAATTTATTTAAAATGACACATATTCAAGAATAATAGCAATTAACACAACAAATTTAGTTAGATATATCATTTTCATGACTTGATTTTGAGTGGCCATGTAAAATTTGACTTCACTGATGTTACTGAAGTCAGTGTAAATATTAATGTTACATGTATGGACATGGTCTTATAAAATAATATATAGTATTTTTGCCTGTCTTTTGTGATAAATTTAGTTAAGATGTAAATTAGAAAACGAGGTATTATTCAGTTATCTTTCAGAAAATCATATTTGTAATTATATGATCAGTAAAATTTAGAATTTAATAATTTCATTAGCATATCATTATTAATTTACAGTGTATTTTTCTGTTCTTTGTCATAATGATATTGCTAGCGATGTTTCATATGTATCTGAAGTGTGAAAAATGCTTTTACAATAGCTTATATTTTTTTTTTTTTTTTCACTCTGTCACTCAGACTGGAGTGCAGTGGCCGCTCCCGGCCACCGCAGCCTCGACCTGCTGGGCTCTGGCAATCCTTCAGCCTCAGCCTTCCAAGTAGCTGGAACTACAGGGGCGCGCTACCACGCCCGGCTAGTTTTTGATTTGTTGTAGAGATGAGGTCTCGCCAAGTTGCCCAGGTGGGTCTCGAACCCTCGGGCTCAGGCAATCCACTCACCTCGGCCTCCCAAAGTGCTGGGATTACAGGCTGAGCCACTGAGCCTGGTCACAATAGCTTATATTTTCTATGTATTTTATCACTTTAATCTTTGTTTTAGACAGTGCTTGTTTTAGACAGTGCTTCTCTATTTCCATGCACAGAGTTATTGTCACTTTGCCATTGCAATAATTAAATAGAGGCACAGTCACAAAATTTCTCATCATTTTATATATGCTGATTATAGTGCCCTATTTCATATTCCCGAGTTAGAAAATCTGTTTCCCAACTGTAAGAACAGCAGCAGCAACAAAGTAGATAATCAAGCAAAATAACTGAAATTTACCTCAAGTAGAAGCTTGTGTTCTATCTACAATAATAATAATGTGCTAGGATTATATCGTCTTTTAATATTTTGTTTCTCTTGGATGGGATGAGCATCTTGTGATGTTCAAAGCTTATTTTTTCTGCAGTCATATCTTCTGGGAGCCAGATGCTAGTAAGCTGAATGAGAATTACTGCCGGAATCCAGATGATGATGCCCATGGGCCCTGGTGCTACACAGGGAACCCACTCATTCCTTGGGATTATTGCCCTATTTCTCGTTGTAAGTACACTTAGAGGTCTTTTTCATGTAAAACATTTAAAATATACTCCTATACTGCATCTCCTCTAAAATGATACCTTAATCAGAGTTAGAAAAAATACAGGTCTGGAGTTGATCCCCAAATGAGAATGCTCCAGAGGGCAACACACAGAGATACACACACACACCATACGTTCTCTCTCTCTCTCTCTCTCTCTCTGTATCTCTCCACTCTTCTAGGTAAGAAGAAATTCTGCTAATATTTTATAGATTTTCTTTCCTCAGAAGATTTCTATTTGGGATCCAGAAGCAATAAATGGCTATGGTTCTAGTATGACTGGGCTGGAAGGATCTCCCCACCCTCACTCCAGGACCAATACTACCAGTTCAGCCTCTGAATAGTATATCTCAGCAAAGTCTCCAGCCCACTAAAAGACTCATGAGTAGACGAAATGGTGATGTTTCCATCTCCTTCTCAGCTCTTTTTTCCCTTTCCTTCTTTCTTTCTTTCTTTTTTTTAGCTTTTAATGTTTTTATTTTAAAGATGTGGGCTACAATTCAGGCTTAGGTATGCAAATGTTCATTATGCAGGTACCTTTATTGATAAGATGTGCCTTCCCACTCCCGGCAGTTCTTTAACTCAAAAATAAGAAGAACCTGGAGATTTATCTGAGTCCAACATGACTTATCTGAGTCCAACATGACTTTGTTAAAAGGCATCAATGTACAAAGTAAAATACATAAGTAGAACACATAATACATGTTTGATATACTTCATATAAAATTCATGTCTAATATACTTCATATAAAGGAGCTTCTGTATCTATCAATAACAAAAAGATGTGAAAACTCAGAAGAAAATACAACTTCTAGAATATAGTTAATAATGAAATGTAAATACATTAATACTAGCAAGAAAAAAATGAAATTAAACAGCATGAGAAATCATTTCTACCTATCATGTTGGCAAATAAAATGATTGTCAATAGTCAATATTAGTAATCAGTCTGAGTAATCAAGCTCTCTTTCAGTACTATGCTACTTTCAGTGTTAATTGAAAATTCTGCCTGGAAGTCAGTTTGGGAAAATGTATCATAAGCAATAGTACCATTGATATAGATGAGGACTTTTCAGCCTTGGCACATGGACTATTGGGGTTAGATAATTCTTTGTAGTGGGAGGCTGTTCTGTGCATTGTAGAATGTTTTGTAGTATCCCTGGCCTCTATCCACTAGATGCCAGTAGCACCACACCTGCACCAAGTAGTGGCAATCAAACATATCTCTAGACATTGCCAGTGACCCCTTGGAGGCAAAATTATCCCTACTGACAACCACTGATATAGATCAATATGTACTGAGGTGGAAATATGCCTTTAATATGTTATTAAGTGAAAAATTCTTTTTATAAAGCTGTATCAGTATTAAGAAACCATTTTACACTACTTATCTATAGCTCATGTTTACAGCAAACATCCTTGACCACATGTTAAGAGTATCTTGTTTCCGGAAAGTACGTATTTTTTAAAATTCAATAAGAACGTTGCTTTAGGATGCTTTCCTTGTTAAAATAATAGTAGCAAGTACCATAAGAATAGCAGTAAAAATATCCACTCTAAAAGGAGATTCAGTTGAAAAATTAATAATGTTGCTTTAAAAACGAAATATGTGCCTAACCCTGAATTGTATCCCACACCCTTAAAATAAAAATAATAATAACAAAGAAATACAAACACAAGTCTATTTTTTTCCAGAATTTATATCAAATTAAAGATTGAATTTTCACCTCAAGTGGAAACACTAGTCATGTTTCATGAAATTGTAGGATTAAAAGGCAAACTTCTTAAATAGGCTAATCAAATATCTATAATTAAGACTTGGAATTGTTCAACCTGTTTTGAGTATGTTGGGACATTCTTTATAATAATAAATTACTAAGCAACTTATATGTTTGCAAATAAATGATATTTCCAATTATTATATTTTTTTTCTGTCAGACACTATCATAGCCTTTCAAATTAATAGTGTTTTCCTATGTTCTGTACTTTTCCCATATTAGCATTTTACATAGGCCCTGAAAATGTTCTTTCAAGAAAGATGTCTTTCAAGTGTTAATACTCAAATAAGCAAACAAGCAGACCTACTTCTCCAGAGGATGTCATTAAAAAATATTTTTTAAATTATAGTTTTTGTAATTATTATTTTTATGACAATATCTTTATGTGGAGTCTTTATGATTAAAAATTATAGAGGCACATAGAATATACCATGCTCTAAGAAGAAAAAATGTCAGTCATCTGGCTTCTAAAACAGGTTATACTTCTTTCTCCATTGAATTTAAGATTTGTAAAAATCACAGTCTCTCAATCTAGCACACATGTGTAGTTAAGAATAAAATGCTCCTGTAGAAATCTCAGGGCACTGTGATTTGGTTTACAAGCTGAACTAAGGGAGAAAGGACTCTAATAATTTAAAATTTTTCAAATTTTTTTCAATTAATATTTTTAAACTAAAAGTAATGTGCTATTGAAAAACTTTAGCGTATTGCTAGTATTTGATTAAATGCTATTGCAGATAACTCATTTTTATTTCTATGTATGCTAAACATTAATTTCAATAAGGATTTTTACACTGTCATTTTTCCAACTAATATTTATAGCTCAGATTTATTTACATTTTCTCCCTGGTGAAAGGCTAACGACATTTATCTTTAGAAGCTATGAGTTCTAGTTACTTATATAACTGCAGAAACTGTATACATCATTTTCACACTGCAGATTTCTCATGTAACACATGTAAAGGTTTTAATTTATTTTTCTAAAATGCTTAGAAAATAATGTTACATTTTAAGCTTAGTTAAAATATACTTTTTCTAGTATAGCTTAGAAAATCTTAAGTTTTAACTATTGAAAGTTGAATGGTTAAGAACTTTAACTCTGACTTCCTGAGTAAGAATTCTAGAACCATCACATTATAAGTGTCTTGGGCAAGTTACTCAACCTACTTATGACTCATTTTCTGTATTTGCAAGATTGTATAATAAAAGTACTATCATATGAGACTATTGTGAATAGGACATGTTACATACTCAACTTAATTTCTATTTCCGTTTTTATTTATTAGTTTATTCATTATTTTTTATTGAGCAGCTATTGTGTGCAAAACTCTGTATATAATATGCTAGGTATATAAAAATATAAATACTACCCTTTAACCTCAATAGTTTACAGTATAAGATGGAGACATTTATGAAAACAATTATAAAACAAAATCATGTAATAAATATATATTAATATATGAAATGAAAATTTGAACATAGATGTCTGCCTGGAGAAACATGTGATGTTCACAAATGTTTAAACTTGAGTTGAAGCTTTAAAAATATAGTAAAAGAAGAGTTTCCTTATGTTTTCAGTAACAGTTCATGTTTGGTTCTGAGGCCCTACAAATACAGGCTCTACCTCACACAATACAATCTATTCTTCCATTGTTAAAACTTTTATCATTGACAAGTTTTTCTTCTTCAAATTTAAGTAGAACCAATACAAAATAAGTTTGGTATCACATATTTTTTTTCAGACATGGGTAATGTGGTAGAGAGAGTAGGGAAAGTAAAAGAAGAAATGTGAGAATAGTATTTGATCGTGAAATGGGAATGACCTAGAGAGTTTATAAAAATTTTGCTCAAAGTGTACAACAAAAGAACTTAGAATGCTTTTTAAAAGTTCAGGATCCAGCCACCAGACCAGAATCTGCAGAAATCTAATTTAAAATGGTATTTCAACTTATTCTAAAGTACGAAAAATTGTGAATTATAGGACACAAACATATATTTTGCTATTCATTGTTAAACCCAGAATTACAATATCTGTAAATTTTTGAAAACTTAAGTATTTTGCTAAGATCAAGAATGAACTAAGTGCTTTGTCGACATATTAACTTGATCCTTAGGAATAAGACTTAATATACATTTAAAAATAGAATCAATAGTTTGGTCTTTCTCATCACAATATAAGAAATAAATATCTACTTTCTCACTTCAACATTTTCAAGCAGTTGACTTTATGGAAAAATAAATATTCTTGATGTTTTCATTACCATAGTCTGCCTTGATCTTAAATTATGCTATGAACTAAAATATTGACCTCAACTGACTCTAAGATAAAACCCTCCTCTAGGATAAACTGAGGGGAAAGAGAAAGAAATTGCTTTGAAAATATCTTGATTTGGAAAATTAACATGAATAAGCATGTATTAATTCTCTCAACTAGCCTCATAATTAACAATCAAATTTGCATCTTTTACAAAGGAGTCCATATGCCATTATTGTTTTGCTGCTGGTTTATTTGCGCACAGTGCATTTCCAGGCATTAACAACCATCTGGGTCTAAACAGTGCCTGACTGAACTCTATGCCATCAATTATAAAAAGTTAAACGTTAAGCTCCAGGAAATGTCTTGTGTCTCATTTATTACTGCATAAGTATTTCCAAATCCTAGCATCTTCCAAGCCTTCCTCTTTGCCGCAATTAAACCCCAATAGAGATGAAAATGTTGTAAGTTATGAGATTTTAACTAGATTAACTAGATTGTGAAGATTAACTAGAGTTAATCTTCAGTGTTCTCTTCTCATGCTTATTATTATTTTTTTACTAACATCTGGGAAAAACAGTCTTTGAAATATTCTAACTAGAAAACATCATTATATTTTGTTATCTGTACATGGATTCCTATCTTTTAGAATTTCTGCAGAAATTTCTGAAGTATGAGTAGTTTCAATTATCCTTAACCATATAAAAATAAAAATTTTCACCAAAAAATGGCAATGATGTAAATTATAGTAAAAACAGTATGGCCTTTCTATATGAAGCATCCAAGCAAACAATTAGGTGCATTAGTGCTGTTCAGTGGAATGCCCATTGTATACACTGTTGGGCATCTTGGTAGAATTAGGCTGCTCCTTTATGCCAGCAATGTAATTCAAGCTGTCAATGGCCGTCAAACTACACACCTTAAAGCCTTCATAGTCATAAAATAAGACTCTGCTCACATTACCTAGTACCAGTTAACATATACCTAAAATATCATCTGGCAAAACTGATTCATAATTACTCAAAAGAGTACTATTACATTTTACCTTTGAGTAAAATATAAAGAACTTCAATAAATATTCCAATTCATGGATACTTGGATTTTAATATATAGCTTTAGTTTTATATAATAGAAACATGTATATATGAATTATTATGTATCTATACATTTGTTTTTACAGGTGAAGGTGATACCACACCTACAATAGTCAATTTAGACCGTAAGTAATCTTTTAAAATATAAAATATATTTAAGTCTCTATGTGTCAGAAATAACATCGCTATTTTATTCATAGAAAATTATCTGTATTAATTTGCTTCATAAAAATAAGTTTTTGTTTTTCTTTTCAAAGTATTTTTTTCTGCATGTAGGTATAAAGGAGTTTCAAAGGCAACTGAGTATGAAAATTCAGTTATCCCTCAGAAAATCTATAAGATGTTAGATGTGATTTTGAAGACAGCATTTACATTTACTTTGGGGCACAATGCATATAATGGACCACCTTTTTATACCCAATCCTTTAAATAAAATCAGGATGCTAAAGTCAGAAAGAATGAAACCTGAAAATTGCAAAATTATTCAGTGCTCTTGGTTGAAAGCTTTTTGCATGGCCTACAGTCTATTAGTCAAAAGATTATATAATCTGAGAGGTTCAGTTAATCCTCAGTTTAAGAATCTGTTGGGAGTTGCTTGTTTTTGATTTTCACATATTTCTTGAGCTGGAGGAGGTCACTTGAGTGTTTTGGTTTAAAAGACCACCTGCTGTGCCCCGGGCTAAGGAAGAAAATGGAAATAGAGAGGATAAGATGAAGGACAGAGAAGATCAGGAAAACATTTACTCCAAAGAATTCTGTTTATGCAATTTGGACATAATAATTTGAATATAATAATGTCATTTGGATATAATTTCAGTAAATTAATGTTGGTAACATGTTTCAAAATAGCTCTACATTCATAATGTACAAGTTCAGAAGTAATAACCAAATGTTGTTCGGTTTTATTTTCTTCCTCAGTCTATTGATTTCTATTGACATTTAGAAATAAACACTATAAATAATCCTGGTTCACTTGATGCTGAGGGTAGTGAAGGAAATACATTAGTGTTAGGCCTGATGAACTTGATCTTAGCACATGGTGAGCAGACGCCCTGTTACTAGTATGGCAATCCTGTCTGCCTGGAGTTGATTAGTTTTTCTGTGTCACTCACCTCCCTAGATAAGGTTGGTAAACATTAGGGACTATCATGGTACTGTGGTCATATAAAACTACTCTTTCTCCAAACTTTTCATTTGACTCAATAACAAACAATAGTTACATCTGTCTATTGATTATTATAGTTAAGGAAACTGACAGGCACTGATTATTTCAAAATGTTATTTTAAAACGTTTGATTCTGTTTTCAGATCCTGTAATATCTTGTGCCAAAACAAAACAATTGAGAGTTGTAAATGGGATTCCAACGCGAACAAATGTAGGATGGATGGTTAGTTTGAAGTACAGGTAATTATTAATAAAAGCACATCAGACATATTCAGACTATTTGCTGAAGTTATATTCCCAGAAATATGTCTACATGTGGTCATAAAGGTTGTGTCATCCTTATAGCACTTAACTGAGAAGGTAAAAGAGGGGACTAATCACATTCTGCTTGCCAAACTGAAAGCTCTGACCTTTGCAGTTTGTGCCTTCAGAGATAGTGACTTTCTAAATGCTCACAATGGAACCATCCATATGTGTTGGCATTGTTCCTGATTCCAAAATACACTTTGGTTCTGAATAAGCAAAAAATAACTATATAGAGGCCAATTTATACCCTAATATCAACATAGAGATTGTAATACGTGTTATTAATTTTCTAATCTAGAATGAGTTTATTTTCTAACATGCATGCATAATCATATCAGACATTTTATATTTTTTTAATTTCTGATGTTTTCCTTGTCATTTAAATGAAAAATGGCAATTTTGAATTTTAGAATATTTTATAATTACAATAAAGATTAACACACTATATTGATTTTTTAGTAATCTTGATATAATATTAACAGTATGGATAAACAATTCTTGATAAGTCTGTTTCTCAGTTTGCTTGCAATGACATACTCTATGTAAAATCACTTTGCAAATCATGTCACTAAAGAAAATTAAGCTTAATAAATATTTCAGACAATCAAATATTATAAATACAAGTTAACTTAAATCTGACCTTACAATTTTTTATTTATTGCATACGTTATTCTCTATGGTGATTAGAATGCTAAAAGATCTATGTCTCTATCCATATCAGAACCTCATCATGCAACACACCCCAAAATACACCTGAATCTAGCACATTTTCTCTGATTTTCTAGACAGCACATGTTTTTCCCTCCAGGCCTTTGAGATGTTGTTCCCACTGCATGTTGTACTTTTTTTCCTCTATGTTTAATGCCTGAAAATGCTTTCTCATTCTTCAAATCTCAACTTGAATTTCTCCTCTTTTAGAAACTATCCTATTCCTTCACCCTAAACCTCCTAGAGTAAAGGAAGAAAGTATATCTTTTTTACTATCGTTAAATCACATTTATAATAAAATAGAATAGTGACAACTGAAACCAAAGTCATTATATGAATAAATCAATTCTTGGCATTCAAGAGTTTATATCCTTTGATATACAATGACCTTAAGTGACAGTAATTTTGTAGGAGATGGTGTAAGTTCTTTTGTATGTCCTTTTCAGGGATAACTTATAGCTCATCAGATTTTATAAATATTTATGCCAATAATTGTAGTGTAGCTGTACTAGATGTGTAATACTGAGAAAGAATTGTGAAACTATTTTCTGTGCTAATTGTGTTATATAAGGATTTAATAAAGACTTTACATTTATTGGAGTGTTTAATTTTCCTTATTACAGAAAATGTTCCAAGAATCCACATCTCTAAGTTAATTAGTGCTTCTTTGCTAATCTTATAATGCAGAGGGAAAAGGAAGACATAGACTTCTAAATTATTTTTTAACCAACAATAGAATAAACAAGGATACTCCTGTGGTAATCTCTGTTTTTATAGAAGCAGGTGAAGCCCTTTTTTTTCCATCAGATCAGAGTACTGTAACTTCTAGAAATTTTTTTCCTTTTAAATCCAAGTTCTTAGGAACAACATCTGCTTGGTTATTCTTCCAAAATACATACTGAGAGGAATAGAAATTAGAACTCGATATATACTCTTATCCTCTTGTGTGGTGAAGTCCATAAATAACTGTGGTCTTAGTCTGGGAATTTTCTAGTGTTACCCTCTGAAGCACTGAACATCTGTACTCTTTGGAAATGTAAATTGTGAAAATTTGCACTTTATCCATGCCTCTGCCAAAAAAAGAATGGATTTATAGATTTTGGATATCAGAAAATAAATGTCCTAATACTCAGTATTCTCTACAAATATTTTACAATTTCCTAAATGATTTGTCTTGCAAAACTGTTTTATATTTATAAATGAAATAGTGTATTGCTGATCTTACACTGAACAAAAATTTATTCAAACTCAGTTATATTTTAAGTTCACATATCAATACCACATAGTGGTAGTTGAAGAAATAAATAGGATACAAATAATATTTATTTCTACTACCAGAGCGTTTTCAGAATTTAAATAAAAACTCAACTTTGCATTTTTCCTAATCAAACACTGAATTTAAAATAGGTCCACATTTTAAAAATTCTAATTATCCTATATTTGTAGCATATATTTTCTCTCACAAGGATAGATGCACATACATGTGAATATTTGTGTTGGGAATGGATACTGGTGTATAATAACTGAGCTCTTTACACAAAAGTAAAATTGATTTCATAAAATTGTAATCGCATTATTTTTAAAAAAATGTTAATGCTACAGTCTCTGAATATCATCCTTCAGATAAAAGGACTACTCATTTTATTCCAGTTGGGTTAATTTCTGCATTTTCCTCTGCAGTGCATTTGTTTAAAAAAACCCAAAAAAACAAACCAAAAAAAACGACGCCACAGATTTTGCATTAATTGGCAGTCACTCTTTCTGCACAGATGTTACTTGTTTCTCTTTCTTCTTTCTCATAGAAATAAACATATCTGCGGAGGATCGTTGATAAAAGAAAGTTGGGTTCTTACTGCAAGGCAATGTTTCCCTTCTCGGTAAAGTGCTTTTGAAACCAATATTTGTTTTGAGGTTTTAAAAATATATATGTCTTCCACTTAGCTATTAGAGTTAGGATGCATATATTCGTTTTACAGAAGTTCAACAGCATGGGGTGAACAAATTAATTTCTTTTAAGAATGTAGCTTACAAAGCTTCCTTTGACTTAACTGATATTTACTTATTGGGTACCACTTCAGTTTACCTATTTTTCCAACTAGCATTCTCTCAGTTGGAGGGAACATTTGCTCAAATTATGTAAATAATTTATACCACAACCTTCCACTTGATTCCTACATTTCTGAAAAGAATTTTTTTTTTCCGCTAAATTATCAACAGATATTTTTCGGTCCTCACTTTTTTTTTCTTATGTAGAACCAGCCTCAGAATCATCTTGGGCAAAATTTTCAGTGAAAATTAACCTAAGGAAAAGATAGCATACATCCTGCTTTTCAACAGTCAATTTGATTTTGTGTGTATAAAACTTCAACCACCATTATCAAGTCAATTGTATACATAGCAGAGATAAATAAAGAAAAATTTGCAAGCAAATTATAATTCATGTAAAGTACTTTACCTGAGAATTTTTTCACATATGACTTACTCTCCAGCAAGCATACTCAAGTTTTAAAATAACTATTTAGAATTTCAGCAGTTTAAAAGCTCTGTCTGCTTATAGTATTTAGAATCATCCATAACAAATATGTTGTTCTTTATTATACTTTAAATCAAAATTTAAATTTAGGTGCTTGTGTGCCTTCATGAGCTAAAATAACAGTCTATGGAAATAATATTACACAATTTGGAAATTATATTTTACATTTTAAATTTTTACTTGAAAACAGAGACTTGAAAGATTATGAAGCTTGGCTTGGGGTTCATGATGTCCATGGAAGAGGAGATGAGAAACGCAAGCAGGTTCTAAATGTTTCCCAGCTGGTATATGGACCCGAAGGTTCAGATCTGGTTTTACTGAAACTTGCTAGGTTAGTTACTTGAGAAGATTTTGTATTTTTAACCTACATTAGAATTGTTGAAGCGTTTTCTTTAGCTGTGTGGCTATACTTTGTTTCTTGTATATACTTATTATAAAAGCATATGTCATGTGTTATATGTATATATATGTATGTGTGTGCATGCCTGTGTGTGTATAGCGATAGGTTTTTGCACAATTTTCAAAAATGAATAAAGAAAGTTGGATTAACAGTCTGATCAGTAGGCTTTAAAACTTAAGCTCAGTGAACAGTAACTTGGTAACTTGAAAATGTAAAACAGTGATTAAAAATAGCAACGACCATTTATGCTTAAATACTAGCAAATAAATGACTAATTTCTTTACTACACACTCCAAATTTTATTATATATTAGACATTTCTTTTTTTTAAAGAACCATTCTCTGTAAATGTCATACTCACATGAACATTATACTTTATGTTATTTTTATGTTGAATCCAATCAAGAGGACTTACCATCATATTTTCTCTTTTCAGGCCTGCTGTCCTGGATGATTTTGTTAGTACAATTGATTTACCTAATTATGGATGCACAATTCCTGAAAAGACCACTTGCAGTGTTTATGGCTGGGGCTACACTGGATGTAAGCTAGTTTTTAAAAGATAAGGCGATACTTGTTTTATTCAAAACAAGTCTTTGTTTCTTATTTTTTTTCACTTTACCCTGTGCTCATACACTGTTCCCCACTCCCATCATTCTAGTGATCAACTCTGATGGTGTATTACGAGTAGCACATCTCTATATTATGGGAAATGAGAAATGCAGCCAGTATCATCAAGGGAAGGTGACTCTGAACGAATCTGAAATATGTGCTGGGGCTGAAAAGATTGCATCAGGACCATGTGAGGTAAAAAGGAAATTTTTGAATAAACACTGTGTGAACGATAGCTTAATTTTTTGTGTTTATTTTTTCCTGTTTATTTTTCTCAAATCAAAACCACTGTGTACAAACTTGTTCTTACACAGATGATTGGAAAAAATAACTATTATCCCATGTTATCTTAGCAGCAAACTATAATGACATCTGTCTCTCAAAAGAACAATAAATGAATACAGCCAAGAAACTCTAAGGGAAAGCTACGTATATTGGAAGTATTAAAATCAGTTTGATATAATACATTTTTCTAAATTTATTTGATCTTCCCAAATTTTCCTTAAATGAACCCTATTAATAATATGATTAAAAGATACATGTGTCGCTTTAAATTTTTAAATCTGGCTTTGGGTACACTAGTGTGTGTGCGTGTGTGTGTGTGTGTGTGTGTGTGTGTGTGTGTGTGTGTGTAAGTAAATTCTATTTTTAAAAACCTAAAGGTCAAAGTTTGTGACTTTAAGAACTTGAACATTTTTATTCGTTAGGCAACTGTTACTTCAACTTGGCAGTGTTCCTATCCCTATTTTACATAGACAATCTGTTAAATTGTTATTTTAGTTATCTTTTGAATGTGAGAGACATGTTCTCCATGTCTTGAAGCTGTAGAATTGTGAAATACTATGTGGAGCAAAGCATAAAATAAGTTCAATAATAGTGAGATGTTCTTTGATATGTTAGAAAATGTGTGCTCTAAATATGGGATATAAATATGTTTTGAAATGCACGTGTTATACACTTTGCTCTGAGAGTTAATTCCCAAAAAGGTAGTGTTTACTAAATTAGGGTTTTAGAGCTGCTTTAAGATGATAGATTAGAAACATGTTATGTGTTTATAACCAGTTTCAAATCTGCACCTTTCCATTGCATCAGTATTACCATGGCCATTATATCAAGGACAAATTTACTAGGAGAAAAAAGGAATGAGAGTCCCATGAGCACAGAAATTTTGAGCTAGACTCAGTCTTTGAGATCATAGGATTATTGCCATTACTAAAAACGACTTGACAACTGCTTTTTTTTGTTTTTTGTTTTTGAGTTGGAGTCTCACTCTGTCACCCAGACTGGAGTGCAGTGGCCGCTCCCGGCCACCGCAGCCTGGACCTGCTGGGCTCCGGCGATCCTTCCACCTCAGCCTTCCGAGTAGCCAGAATTACAGGCATGCGCTGCCATGCCCAGCTGATTTTTTGATTTATTGTAGAGATGAAGTCTCGCTGCCCAGGTGGGTCTCGAACCCACGGGCTCAGGCAATCCACTCACCTCAGCCTCCCAAAGGCGCAGGATTACAGGCTGAGCCACCGAGCCTGGCTGACAACTGCTTTTTAAGAATAGCCGTTAATCTGGTTTATCAACTGTACATGTTTTGTTACCTTACTTTAGCACTGAAATATTTCTCCCTTATACCATATTTATTATTTTCATCCTTGTTGTTGAGACTTGACTTCAAATTGATTCTGCCACTTCTCCAAAGTCTTATCTTCCAGAATTTTTTTAAAGACTGCATCATTGACATTTAAATTAAGGTAGTTTAACCGTGAAATAAATTTGAAGTAGAAATCTCCCAAGTGTATAAAGAAATAACATCACATTTTGTGAAAGTCTCCAGAGTGAATTACTTTGACGCGTTCGTATTAGTAATCTCTGGTGTATTTGTTTAAGAATCAGTGTTACTACCTCATGTGGCATAGTTTATACAAAGTCCCTTGTAATAAACTGTTTTTCCTTACTGTTTGATTTTCTACGTAATCCCCACCTTGGTTTTCCCCAATATAGAATGTCAGTGGCTCTCTTTTTTTCCATCTGCATCACAGAAGTAAATTTAGTGGTGGTTTAGTTTTACTTCACCACACCACTGTTGGGGAAAAAAAAAATCAATGTAGTCCAAACATTTTTCTTCACATAAGGATACCAAAAGTCAGTCTTTACATTCTTAGGAGTCAACATGGGACATGAAAATCATATAGCACAGTTGTAATGGTTATACATAACAATACGGGTATTGTTTATATGTATTAATTATATGTGTATATATTCTATATTTATATGTGTTTTTATTATATATAATATATCGATTATGTTTATTCATTTATTGTATTTATTATATATAAATAAAATATATATACATACCAACACAAATTAATCTATTTCTTCAACTCTCATCTATCTCTATCTGATAATACCACAGGTTTACTATAAAGAAATGCCATTAAATCATAAGCTACCCTCCAGAAAGGAGGGTGTTAAATATAATATTAACTATTAATACTAATAGTAAGTGAAGGAACATTCTTGCCTGAAAACACAATTATAATTATTATTGTTTTAATAATCAATATAATTATTTTATCATTTATAATTTTTTAAATTTAACTTTTAAGATCATTTGGGGTAGGGTTGGTGAAGGGAAATAAAAACTTTCGAAATAAAAGAAAATGTCATTTTTACTTTTATTTTTCTATTTGTTCCAGTTTTTCTGCATTGAACATCAGAAGCTCAAACTAAATATAAAATATACCTTATTAAATAAGTATCAATATGTTAGTCCGCATGCAACAAAGAAAAGCACACTTTAGGTGATAAGGGAATATTTTCAAAAAGTCTAGCTATTCTTAAGTGAATTCTACACATGACAGAATACTTTGAACTTTGTACTTATATCAGTCTTACCTAACTAATTCAGTAAAAGGACAGCTAATGGTCTAGTACACTAATTTTTATCTTTATATTTCAATTGCGGTTATTTGTTTTTTGTGTGTGTATGTACCTATGAGATGTACATCTATATAGGATAACGTTAATGTATTATTATTTTTATTTCTAATAACACTTTGTTGTTGCATGTCTTTTCCTAGGGGGATTATGGTGGCCCACTTATTTGTGAACAACATAAAATGAGAATGGTTCTTGGTGTTATTGTTCCTGGCCGTGGATGTGCCATTCCAAATCGTCCTGGTATTTTTGTCCGAGTAGCATATTATGCAAAATGGATACACAAAATTATTTTAACATATAAAGTGTCACAGTTGTAGCTGAAGTAAGTGTGTCTACAGCATCCATCAATATGCTCTTTTTTACATGAAAATGTCAGAGAATGTGGAATTTAAAATGTCGCTTAAAACAATCCTAAGACAACTACTTGAGAGTCACATTTGTTAAAATACTCATTAATGTTTATGGGTGTTTTGTTTTGTTTTGTTTGTCAGTGTTATTTTGTAAATGTTGAAGTGAATTAAGGTACATGCAAGTATAGTAACATATCTCCTGAAGATACTTGAATGGATTAAAAAATGCACAGGTATAATTGCTGGATGATAAAACATTTAATGGAAAAGATCAATTAATCTCCCTACGCTGCTTCCTAAGATTAGTTTCTTAATAATGAATAAGCCATAAGTTAAATGTTATTTTAACCTCACCAAAACAGTTTATACCTGGTGTCCTTAAATTGTAACCCTATAAGTGAATTATATTACATTTCATATGCCATATTTTATACTTCTTCATTTCTTTTCACCATGTATCCTGCCATACTGATACACAAACACACTTTTACAAAACACATGCCCATGTTCACATGATTGGGTGTACATGTGCATGCACTACAGTTTAAATCATGGTGTACTGGATGTAATACCTAAATATTTTGGAAGTCCATAACAATAGTTTTTCCTGAAAAAAAAAAAAGATGTTTCTGAAGACCAGTAGAAATATTAAAGAAAGATGCAAGATTGAAATGACTAAATTATTCTCCATAGCTAGCCTAAAGATGACCTTCATTGATTGGCATTTCAGGTGTAGTCATGATCCACAGAGTTAAATAATGCTTAATCTAGGTGTTTACATATATTTATTATCCTAGTTATTTTATGTAATTTCTAATTCTTAAAAGAAAGAGGATAAGAGTTGTACTTGTGTTATTTCTTTCCTCCAAATTTAGGGCCGATATTTATGCAAGATATTTGTAAATCTATTTTCATAAAATATTTCTAAAATTCTCAGAAAATTATCTAATTGAAGAAGTTTAAAAGTGTTTTGGTCATTAAAAATGTATTTAAGGAGGTTAAGTCTAAGACTTTATTGCTGTAATTGGCTTCTAGCTTAGTCTCCTCAAATATTAAAAAATTATTTAAGAGAATTTTCATATGTATCCAAAGTTTTGTAAATATCTCATGATCAACTCATGCAAAAAAGTATATATTAAAGGAAAAAACGAAAATACTTTTCTCAACCTGGGAGTCTTTTAGCCTAATAAAGCTTTATTCAAGTAAAAGAAGGGTTGTCAGAGGAAAGGGAAAAAATTAGTTTTTCTAAACTCTGTATTTAATTATATTTTAAAAGTAGAGTTGAATCTGCTGCTTCATGTTTTCTAATGCCAAGAGTTATATTCATTTAAATTGTGTGTTCTGAATTATAATAACAGTCAAATTACCATATTTATTATTGCATTTGTCATGCTTATCTAAAGGTCTTGCATTTGTTGAGAAATGAAATAATAGAGCAATAGGATAGACTGGTATCAATAATCTTAAAGTGGAAGCAAAAAGGCGATCAGACTACTTGCTAATCCACCTCATTCTATCTGATTGTATTTTTCATTCCCTTATGTAATACACCATTTTAATAAAAACATAGAAATTTCAAGGGCATATTGCCAAAATATTAAAGTACTCTTCTTAGTTTCTTCTTGCTGAACCAGCCAAATTTTATTGTCACATGTTAATTATATTGTAAAACTTTTATAAAAACTGTAATACTTTTAAAATATTCACATTTTAAAAATACTTCTTTTATGTCTTTTTCTCTAAATTTCCATGGAAAGAAAGATAAGGATTACCTAGATACAAGATGCAGCTAACTATTTAGACATTTTGAACTCAGTGTTTTTCGTTTTATTAAAGGATAAAAACTACAACACCAGTAAATCATCATCAGTCAATTCTCTCTTTGGGGAGTTTCCTTTGTGAGAAAGGGAAATGAGTGGATTTGACATTGAATGCTAGATGATCAAGATCCATGTTATTTTAAGTGGTAGAACAGGGTATAATCATGTCATTATTCTCTGATGAAAAATACTATTTACCGGGTGTTCTTTTCTGAATAAACTACAAATAATTTTTAAAATCAAATTTATTCAATAATCCATTTTATTTTGCATCATGGGAAAAGGACATTTTAAATCAGAAGTTTTCAATGCTATTTTTGTTTTACCTGTTTAGATAATTGTTATATACTGGTATAATTGTAGACATTTTCTTATGTCTACCAGGAAATGGAATATAAAATTAAAATATTGTCATAATGCCTCTGCTGTGCAGAAGGGATGATAATCCTTTTGTATACTACTTTAATTTTATTGTAAAATGTATAATACTTTTACCTATTTGCTGTAGGCAGGTCCTCAGTAAGACATATTAATTCAGTCTCTAGTATTATCAGGCTCTTGCTTGCTATCTAAGTGTTTCAAATTATGGAAAATGTGAGACACTGGAAGGCAAGAAAAATAACAATAATGGCATGTGATAGCAAAATTGTATTTCACTTATTCCTGTGAATATTTCTTGTTGGTACCAATGGTACTATACAAAGTGAATGTTATAGCCACAACATTCTCTTGAAAAGAACACTGTCAAGAAGTGGGAAATTGCTGCCTGATATTTTCTTGTTGTTTCTAAACATATTATTAAAAAGGAAATACTGGTTTTGCGATATGGAGATCATGCAGTAAAGTATGTTAATTAGCTCTCATACTAAAAAACCTTAAATTGATTTACTGAGATTCAAAAATAGCTACTTTCAATTAATTATATTCCATATTTATATATACTCATTTGAAAAATAAAATTAATTTGCATACAAAGACATAAATAATTTTTGAATAGACTACTTTTCATGATAAAGTCCAAAAATAAGTTATTTTTCAATGTTAAACTGAATTTAGAATTTATTAATACAAAAAGTTAAAATGTTCTGGACTCTATAAATCTTGACAGTGTAACTTTTAAGTAGGTTAATTTCCATTTGCACAGAAAGTTTCTGTCTTTAGGAAACTGAATATGGATACTGTGGATGTTATGACTGTTTGTCTTGTGTATAAATAGGAAATTGATAAGCTGCCTATTGAGTGGTATAGCTGGATGCTTACCCAAAAAAGGGAACACTGTGCTTATGACTCGTATTATAAAGTTTCTGTAGTTAATAAAGTTGTTATTTTTATAACCATGATTATATTATTATTCTTAATAATAATAAAATATTTTATCAAAATGCTTCTCTTTTCTGTTATAATTATATGCATGACCATATTTGTATCTGCCCTAGGATTTTAATGTGAAAAACACCAGCAACATTGATTTTATTGACAGAAATTACAGGTACTTGGTTTCAAGAAGTATCTTCATTTATTTATAGACCTTAGGCAAAAATTATTATTTTATTCCCCCTTTTATCCAGACACTATAAGAGGTCTTCAGTAAACCATTAGGCTCTGTGTACTTCTGTTTCCCCCACTGTAAAATATAAATAGTCATTCACCTTATTCGCCAGAATACTGCCATGCTGTAATTTGCCAATATATATAAAATGCTGTCATGAATTATAACCTAATTTCCTTTCTTATGTCACTGTATATTACAAAGTTGATTCTAAGTTAATCACTTTGGATATCTCTTTAAAATATGCATTAAATTCAGACTAAGTATGAATCAAATGGATTTACTAAAAACTGGAAGAACTGATCATCAATGATCTAACCAAAGATAGCACTATAACACCACTGATTATTTCAGATTGTATTTTTCAGCCTCTCCCCACAAAATGTTGCTCTACTGATTTTTCTGGCATAGATAGTAATCTTAGAAAACTAAACAACAGCAACAAAAACCAACCATCACCAAAAACAAAAACAAAATCGGACTTTTTCAGATACCTTGTTAGGTACAAAGTCTGATTGGAGGATAACTACTCCAAAGTAACTTTGCACCTTCATCTCTCCCAAATACTCCTAAACAACCATGATTTTATTTTCATCATTTTGAACATCTTCACATTTAAACTTCATGTCTGTGTTCAAACATTCCCTGTGAACACCAGACTTAACTTTAACACTTAAAAACCTTCAGTTATCACTTAATTTCCTTTGTGCCTCTATTGTCAACATCCCTATTCAAAAGCTGTCACTCCTTCAGCCTGTTGAGCCATTACTCCTTTTCGGGTGTTATGATAGTCTGCCTATGACTGCATTAGATTAGTTTTCTTTTGCCTTATTCTTGACGTACAATCACTTCCAATCAGTTTGAGCTTCCTGGAGATATCAGCATTGTCTAATTAGTATTTGTATATTATTTACTTTGCACAGTGCTTCACACGTAGTGATACCCAATGTATATTTATAATATTTTATAATTATTAATAGTCTGTAATTCTCTCTCATTTTGCTTATCAATGTTAACAAGACATTTCTAATTCTTGCAGAACTTTTGCAACACTCTGAAGATTAAGCACTTTAGGATTTTATATTGAATTACATTCTTTAGATCTGAATTAGTAAGTAGAGCTAATTTAAAAGTATTTACTGTATATTTCATACACTAGACCATGCAACTGGAAAAGAGAGGAATTACTGACTTAGTTTATACATTTATATTTATAAATGTGGTTATTAAAAATAAAAGTGGAAAATTAGATTTTAGTTTGCTAATTGATAAAGGTATTTATTTCATCAAACTAATACAGTTTAGATTCTGCTGGTGAACATTTCCCATCTGGTTTTCTTCTATGAAGAACTGACATTAAAACACTGAAGGAAAAAGGATAATATCAATTATTGCAAAAATATCCTGAGTCAACAATTGTCCACTTATTACTTATGTGCAAATATGCAAGCTGCTGTGCATTGAGAAGTTTCACAATATTCTTACTTAATGAACAAAAGGTTTTCATTTGATGAGTTTCCTTAACTGAGAGAAATCAACATGGGTAGTATGTTGCAATGAAATGAGGTAAACAAAAGGCAGATGGATTTCATGTTCATTTTCCATGTATTTTCAAAACTTTACAAAACATTGTCTATTTTCAGACTTCTGACTTTTTAGATGAATTAAAATCTAAATGAAGTAACAGTTTGGAATATATCAGTGTGATCTAAAATAAACAATGTATACCCTATAAAAGAATAATAATGGTTTAATAAGTGGAAGTTTGACTTTATGAAATTATAAAAGTGATTTAAAATTAACCAGGCATGGTTTTTCTTATCTTTATTTTTCGGGAGATGAAGTCTCACTATGTTGCCAATACTGGTTGTCCAACTCCTGGCTTCAAGCTATCCTCCTGTCTCAGTCTCCTGAGTTGCTGAAATTACAGGAATGAACCACAGAGCCTGGCTAATTTTTTTCTATTTTGTACAAAATCCTCTCACATCAGATTTTTCCATTTGACAAATTTTTCCAGATCAATCTTCTATCCTAGAGAAGAGAAAATACAAGTATGATTGAATATGTTTCTTTGGTTGTCCAAAGAGTCATTCTTAGAGGAAATGCCTAAGTCCTTTTGGTTATGAAAGAATAAGATTTACAGTTCAATCAAATACTTTAGTACCAGGCAGTCTTTCCCAATTGTGAAGCCTTCAGAATACATACATAAACAAGAAAACTCAGGGAATCTCAAATTATGGACATTTCTTAAGAAAATATTTCTTGCCGGGCTCGGTGGCTCAGCCTGTAATCCCGCGCCTTTGGGAGGCTGAGGTGAGTGGATTGCCTGAGCCCATGGGTTCGAGACGCGCCTGGGCAGCGAGACCTCATCTCTACAATAAATAAAAAAATCAGTTGGGCGTGGTAGTGCATGCCTGTTAATTCCGGGTACTTGGAAGGCTGAGGTGGAAGGATCGCCGAGCCCAGCAGGTCGAGGCTGCGGTGGCCGAGAGCGGCCACTGCACTCCAGTCTGGGCGACAGAGTGAGACTCCAACTCAAAAAAAAAAAGAAAAAGAAAATATTTCTCTTATGACTTTGGTAAACTTTACCCAAAAGGGTCTTTTGTAGAATATCATTTTGCAGGACTCTTAAAAGCTGTATTGAGAAGAACAAGATGTTTAGGATTTGAATACATTTTGGAGATGCTGAGATACTTTATGCAGTCCATTTTGCTGCAAAATAGTCAAGCACCTTTGGACCTACATGTGTATTTTGAAGCTCCATGAGGGAGCGTGGTATGGCGTATTCTTCAGATTTACAGTATTGTGGAACCCTCACAGTTAAAAAGACATTTTATTGCATGGTTAGGTACTAGAATTCTGCTAAATACAATCCAGAAAAACATGATATACATATTTTCTTCCTGAATGGGATGCAGTGATAATTACATGGTTAGAGATTTCTACTCTTTTTATAGTCTGCAATAATTTTTTGTTGTTTGCGTGTGTTGTTTTTTAGAGACAGGGCCTCATTCTGTTGCCCAGGCTGGAGTGCAGTAGCACAGTGAGCTCACTGCAGCCTCGACCTTCTGGACTCAAGTGATCCTCTTACTTCAGGCTCCAAGTAGCTAGAACTATAAGCATGTCACCATGCCTGGCTAATTTATCTTTATTTTGGAGGAGACAGAGTTTCACTATGTTACCAAGGTTGGTGTCCAACTCCTGGCTTCAAGTGATCCTCCTACCTCAGTCTCCTGAGTTGCTGGAATTACAGGAGTGAACCAAAGAACCTGGCTAATTTTTTTCTTTTCTATACAAAATCATCTCACAGCAGTCTTTCTGTTTGGCAAATTTTTCCAGATCAATCTTCCTTTACATTATTTACCCTTTTATACTCAATTTACGTAATGTTTAGACAGGAGGAGTTGAGATATATTTTTTGATACATGTGTACCACCTGCAAAATCTTTCCTATACTCAATTTACGTAAAGTTTAGACAGGAGGAGTTGAGATATATTTTTTGATACATGTGTACCACCTGCAAAATCTTTCCTATCATTAATATGAAAATGAAATTGATTACACAAAAGTATAAAGGCAGTCCTATTTTAACAGTAAAGACTACCACCAACATTTTAAAAAATAGTCTTTGTTAAAAAATAAATCTTACTAGTGCTCACAATATCTCTCCTCTGCTGACATTTTCTGCTTTAGAAATGGAGAGCAAAGGGCAAGAGACAAGTAAGGATTATAAAAGAAAAGAAAAAGGAACGAGGAAAAAACAACCAAAAAAATTTAAAAGAAACTGGGGAGCTGAGAGAAGTTTTCTGAAGGCATTTGCATGTCCTCAGAAGTAAGGTCAACAAAGAGATCTAAAACATCGCTCTTCTTTATTAGCCTCCTTCCTTTTTAATCACATTCACTTGTTCTTCCCAAATCCTCTTATAAACTAAATTCAGTGAGTCATTCTAGAATTAATAAGCACAGAGTATACATGCAGTTCTTCCACATTTGCTATGTCCAATTTTTATTCTATCATCTTTGTAGTTTGTTTTTTACCCATTACCTTTCTCAGTATCTTTTTCAGTTTTATTGAGGTATGATTGACAAATAAAAATTGAATATATTTAAGGTTAAAACATGTTCAATATATGCATACATTGTGAAAGGATCACCACAATCAAATTAATTAATATAGCCATCATCTCACTCACATGGTTACCATTTGTGTGTGTGTGTGTGTGTGTGTGTGTGTGTGTGTGTGTGTGTGATGAGAGCACTTGATTTCTACTTTCAATATGTTTCAAGTATATAATATGTTATTTTTAACTATTGTCATCATGCTGTACTAGGTCTCCAGTACTTATTCATCTCATGGCTGAAATTTTGTACCCTTTGACTAACAGGAGTAAAAAAAGTTTTATCTATATTAAAATTGTTCCCTAAAATATTACAACTCCCTTCTCATTTCAAACACTTCAGCGTATTTCCACTGCCATAACTGTAGGTGAAGTTGTCTGGAACTTCAGTGAGGCAGCTCAGTGGGAAAGTACTGAAGTATGAGGTAGAGACAAAGGCAGAGATTGACTTATTCACTTGCGATCACTGCCAGGATGAGCTCTCAGAATCTAAACTGAATGTATCCAAAACTGAACCCCAGTACCTCCTTGCCCTTCAATCTTCTACTCAGGAAAAGGTACATCCATCCGGGTTGCTCAAACCAGAATAAAGGATGTCTTTTTTTTTTTTTTGTAACTTATTTGTGTCTTTCTACATTCAGTCACCAAGACATCAATTTTACCTCCTGAACATATCTTTAATCACTAATGTGTCTCCATCTCCAGGGGCTCCACTGTAGTTCAAGCCACAATTTTCTTCCACCTTTATTACTACAATTAACTCAAAACTTTTTTTCTCCACATTCACTCCATCTTTTACCTATTTCTAGAGTATACATTTTAAAATGTAACTCTGTGTCATTTTTCAGTCTAAAATATTTAAATGACTTCCCATTGGCTAACCAAGAGATGAACTGTCCCTGACAGTTCAACTCATCACACACCTCTTTTTCTTTTGTCCACTATATTCCCATCACATTGAACTTTTTCAGTTCTGGGAATAAACCAAGCATTTTCCTTCTTCAAAGTCATTGAATCTGCTGTTTTTTCTGCTTGGAATTATCCCCCCACCCACCAGTTTTTGCCTGACTAACGCCGACTTCATCATTAAGTGTAAATGTCACCAACTGTCCCCCCGCCTACCTTTCTGACCCTGTTACACATTTCAAAATATGATGCACTTCAATTTCAGATCACATACCTCAGTTAAATTATTTGCACACACACATTTATATGAGCACATTTATATTGCATTTATATTATAATACATAATATATAGTATTAAGCATATTCAAAGAAATTGTATATATTTCACATAAATTATAATCCTGTTCATAATTATATATATTATATATACATATATATAATTGTCCCTACTAGATGTTAAGCTCTATGAGGACAGGGCTAGGCTAGGAACTACATGAGAAGTATTTTTAAAATGAATGTCAATAATTATCATTTTGCCATTGTTTGTTTCATTCAGTTTCAAAATACAATCAATCATATTGCAGTCTCCAGTTTTTTTTTACCATTTATATAACAACATCTCAAAATTCTTTTGATGGTGCTGTTAGGGAGGTGGTTTCTACTGGCTTGGGTCATTCACTTCAGCTTTAAATCAGCACATATCTACTGAGCACTTACTATGATAGTGCTAGGCACTGGGAATATAATACTGAATAAATAAACCTTGGTTCCTGCCCTTATAAATACAAGCAAGTCTGGAAGGCAGGCATGAAACTAGCACTTGTAAGTGTTAACTAGAAGGGTGAATAGCTTCTGAAGTAAATAGCAAGATTTTACTGAGCTTTTCAACTCATGCTGCCTTCATCTTCCAATATTGTGATCATCTTAAATCCTGCCAATTTGAATATTTTTTTTCTATTTTGTGAACACTTCCATTACCACATTAGTAATTATTTAACTAAGTTTCAAATTACTTTTATCTTCTTCTTTGTTAAATTTTTCCAAGCTTCTAATCTTATAAATCTTGTCTTTTCTTTCTTACTTTTCCAGGAATCTCATCAGACCTTAATAGAGCCAGGCACAGTGGCTCACACCTGTGATCCCAGCACTTTGGGAGGTGGTGTTGAGGGGATTGCCTGAGCTCAGGGGTTTCAGACCAGCCTGGGTTACATAGTGAGAAATCATCTCTACAAAAAAAAAAAAAAAAAAAAAAATCAGCTGGGTGTGGTGGTGCATGCCTGTGGTTCAACTACTTGGAAGGCTGAGATGGAAGGATTGCCTAAGCCCAACAGGTCAAGCCTATGGTCGCTGTGCGCGTGACACTGGACTCCAACCTGGGCCACACTCCAACATGGGTCACAACAGAGTGAGACTCTGAGTCAAAAAAAAAAAAAAAAGGACTTAGTAGATTCAGATTCAGAGAGGTCTGTGCATTTAGTTATCAAGGAAATAATGTAATTTCTTAAATGGTGAGAACACTAGCAATTTTTACAGATGAAGTTATAAGGATTTATTTTGCTAGTGTGAAACTGACAAATGTTTTGTCATACGTTTTTAATTATATGTGAAGATGACCTAATAGCAATAGATAATGTTTGCTCAGTGTTTACTGTTTGCCAGGCTCTGTTTTATCTCATTTAATCATTATTACAGCTTTACATAGGCAGGATCTATAACTTCATCCATTTTTGAGAAAAGGAAGTGTTTAAATAATTTGTAACAAGAACACATTTAGGGGTAGATTTTCAATATTAATTCTGCTTGACCCTTTGTTTTATAACTATACACTGAACATTTGATTTAATTATTTTCCAAGAAAGTAGAAAGAAGAGATAACTCTATTCAAACAAGAAAGTGCTGCCATCATCTGGGCAGGATATGAGCAAGAAACTATTCAGAGGTCAAATTACTTTTTGGGAAGATCTTGCCCAATGCTCTGTGACATATCACTTTAAAAAATCATGGCCTCCGCATCTTTAAATATAACTGACTAAAGTATGAGTTCCTTGTAATGCTAATTACCATGGAGTTAAAGGTTAGCAGGGAAGGGCTAGTTTAGCAGAGGAGGTTTCTTTTAATCATTGATGGGGAAAGGAAATAAAGAAAAGGGACTCTGATGGGGAAAAGCTCAGAATTTATTCTGAAACAAAAGCAGTAAGGATTCCTGCCCCTTAGTGCAGATACCAGAGGGTGTTTTATGAATGAGAGAAATTATTTCAAAGAAATTATAAATATTTTTCATAGGGATGCACAGCATTGTATTACTTGGAACCGTAGACATTGACAACTGCAAAGGCGTATTGATGAAAGTATGGTGTAATTGGAAAACTCTTATACACTGCTTATTGGAGTGAAAATTGTCACAACTGCTTTGACAAACCATTGACAGAATATACTAAAGCAAAAATTGTGCCTCCTACATGACACATAAATTCCACCTTTAGGTATATTCTCAAAATAACAACAAAATGTACACTAAAAGGTTGGAATGATAATTTCATACAAAATTTTCTATAATTGCCAAAATTAAAAACAACCCTGCTATGGAAAAAAAATCACCTCTTCTTTTTTCACAGAAAGAAAAGATAACAGAAAATTCTAATGACTTGCCCATCTAGTCACACAGATAGAGCCAAAGCCAGTCCTGAAACAAGATCAACTTTATTTTTTATTCAAAACCTTAGTTTCATTATTTGCTTATTTTTAAACTGATATCATATACATAAAGAACATATTAAAATTTAATCAGAACCCCAAAAGATCTGCAGTACTTCAAAAGAATTTTAAAAAATGAAGAATGAGTTAAAATTTTTAAACCCTGTCAGAGAAAAGGACGTGTTTAGCCTACCTTGAAGACTGAAGGGATCAGGACAAAGCCCTGGCAGAGATAGCCAGTCTCAGGTTCAGTTCTAACTACCATCAGGAGCAAGCCAAGGTGCATCTTCATCTGGCTTCCTTCCCGGAGCTTATGATCTGACCCCCATCCCTGACTAGGAAGAAGCCCTTCTAAGCAAAGCCTGGGGGATGAATTTGTTGGCAGAAATGAAGCTGAAATGCAAAACCAGCAAGAGCACAAGCTAGCAAGCAGTAGCATACAATGGAATAATGAGGGCAGGTATGTTCTAACCAACCTCCAGGGACATAACACTGCCAATTCAGAAACCTGCAGGAGTTCCAGACCCAGAGAGGTAAACTGATTTTATAAAACAGCTTTAGAAGATTGGTTTGATTTGCAGATTTAGCATTTCTTTCACTTACTGTATAGGACCAGTGGTGTTTCAGTGGCTGTGCAACCTGTGAGAAGGTGAGTTCTTAGCAGACTAGTTTGAAACTCTAGCTTTACATTTCCCAAATATAGAGTGTGCATTAAGACTAAAGGTTTATTCAATACTTACAGTTTTCAATAGGCTGCCCAGGGCTTATATGTTTCTCCGTCACCTTAATTCATCAGTTTGAATCTTTAAACGGTGTCTCTATGTACCTTAGAATACCATGAGTATTCACAAGATGTTCACATGTCTAAAAATATAGCAAAAACCCTTTTTGGTCCCATGATTCCTCTTGAAACTGTGCATTTTATTTCTTATGTAATAGTCCTGTTCGGGGAAGAGAGAAGGCTGGCAGAGGTATTCTGATCACGTCAGCATGTGGTCAATGATGTACACTTGTGTTATCTTGACTTTTGTGCTTTTTCCATGACAGTAAAGACAATGGAAAAAATATTGTTTTTATTAACATCATAATAATGTGGTCTGCATTTTATTCAGCTGAAGTTTGTGTATCTCTCTCACAGTGTTATGCCTGGAGTTTAGTGTATATGAAGTTCAAAAGGTTCTTCTGAGGTTGACTCAGAAAGACAAACTCCCAAACTTCTATACACCTGGGTCAAATAATATCTTCCAAACCCAGAGCATGTGGTTTCCTCCTAAACCTGGGTTTTCGCTAATGTTTTTTGTTTCCATTGTGCAGTCATCTGCAAAACCAGCAAAGCTAGAACTCTGGTCCTTGTAGTAAGAGCCGGGCTCATCACATTCTTCTCCCACTGCCCCACAGCTCAGCTCTCTGGAGGCTTTCAGTTTTGCTTTCTAATTATGTCTTAAATGCCATTGGTCCTCTTCCTGTTTGTCTCCTTTACTCTGGTGGAAACCCTTATTATTTCCCTTCACTGTCTCATTGTCCTAAAAGGCTAAGTCCCAACTGATTTTCCCTCAAGCCACTCTTCCTCGTGCTGTTTGAGTGATCTATTTAAAAGGCACAAGTGGGAGAGACAGTGCGTGGGACAGTCCTTTTGTGGAGTTCCATCTACCAGGATGCAGACTCTGAGCTTCTGAGTGACCTCGGAGCTCACCTTCACCCCTTTCCTTCTTGTTATTTTGGTAGTTTCTTGAAAGAACACTGATATATTTTGTTTTGGTGTCTTTGCGTATTTGTCCCTTTGCTTTTTGCCTCAATAGTTTTAACATAGTGTTCTGTCTTCCTGAAATGGTTCTGCCTACCATCTCCTCTAGTCTTTGCTAAAACTTACATAGGTTTTGAGTTTTACTCTAGCTATAGCTTCCTTTTGGCCTTTATTCCAACCAGCTGGCTGGCTGGATACTGCCTTTCTTGTTCAATTCCTACCAGTCCTATTGTCTGAGAGCAAAAACACTGCTCTACAGCTGATTTATCTGGTTTTAGATGGATATCCTTAAAGATCCTATCTTCCCTGAAGCAACAGGATTTCAGCTCTGCAGTTGTAAACTAGGTTTGGCTCACTTGGAGCTTGACATTGTTGCATATAAAACTGTCTAACATTGTTCTCAGTTGGTCTCTCTTTCTCGGAGCTTCACCTTCCACATCAACTGTTGCCTAGTGTGCACTAACTGCAGGGAGAACAGGTGTTTACCATCGAAACATGAATTCAGATATTTTTGCTTTCTCTCTCGTGAAATGAAACTTAAAACAGGGTACACACAAATGTCTTTTAAAACAATTATGACCTTGGATTGTTTTATCTTAATTTTAGATTTTTATTTAATCAGCAGTGATTTAAATCACTCTGATTTCCCTTCCAGTTAAATATTTAACATCACTCATGTGATGTTAAGGAATCTATCTATGCCTTTGTGGGTCTTTGTGGTTGTTTGCAATGTTAAGTATTCTGATATTAAGTATGTTTAGTAATATGAAAGAAATTCCATGGATGTAGATTTTTCAGTTAGAATCGGGTATGGCTACCATTGACAAAAAATTTAAAATAATTTTATTTCTTTTTCATATAAAACCAATCTTGAGGTATATATCCAGAATTGGCATGGTAGCTTCAGAGATCATCCAGGACTCAGATTCCTTTTTTAAAAAATTTCAATAACTTTAGGAGGCACAAATGATTTTTGTTTGGGTGCATTGTATAAGGAGGACCCAAAAAACCTGGAATTATTTCTTGAAAGGTGGGTCTCTTGTAGTACAGGTTTCCCCTGCTAAGTAAGTGTTCTAGGAACCCATTGTCATCAGTGTACCCCCTAGTGTGTTGTTAGAGGCTGTGTTTGGCTTCAGTAAAATTCTTTTTTTGGAGATGCTTTCAATGTATTTGCCCATTTTGTGATGGGTGATTTACAAGCAAGTCTGTCTCCTGCACTGAGTGTTTAGCAGTTTTGACCAAAAACCACATAACCCCTGTGTCCCACCCTATCCATTCACCTGATCTCACACTAAAAGGCATCAACATTGACGAGTTCAAAAATTGTTTTGAGCCGTGGAAAAAGTGTTTTGATAGGTGTATTGTATCAAACAGAGAGTACTTTGAAGTCACTGAAGTTCAAATGTGTGAGAATAAATACACAATTTACTCTTTCTTCATTGAATTTCTTTCACACTTTTGTCAAAAATTAGATGTTTGTATTTGTGTGGATTTATTTCTTATTCCTATAAGAAATAAATTGCTGGAATTAATCATATTAGTTTTCCACTAAAAAAAAAAAATCAGTTTTGTTTGGCTCCTTCCTCGTTTAATGACAAAGAAGTCTGGGGATTATGTATATCCACCACCCTGACCTTTTCACATTGTACCTGACAGGTGAAATTCCTTTTATTTTGTTGCTGAATTATTTTCAGTACTTAGCTTGATTTCATGTACAAAATGGCTACTCTACTCAAGCTCCTATCAAGTCTGGATTTCAGACAAAAAAAGAAGAGAAAAGAAGGAAGTGCACCTTCCTTTTAAGTACACATTTCAAGAGCCCAAGTATGTCTCTTCTGCTTATGTTACCTTTGTCATAACTTAGTTCCATGGTCAAACCTAGCTGAAAGAGTGATGCCCAGCTAAATACTCAGCATTCTATTACTAATGTAGAAGTGGAGAATACATTTTCGGGAGCACTAGCAAACTCTAAGGTAAACAATATTTACTTTTCTAAAGAAAACCTTTAAACATTCTTTCCCCTCCTTCCCAGCTATTCAGAATTGTTCATAATTTTGAGGCAGAAACTTAGCATATAGTTCTATTTTTCTTATGTAGCAGGACATAGTGAAGGTAGGAAGATAAACTGTATTATTATAATACTTCTTTAGAGGGAGTATTGATGTAAACAATTGTTTAACCCACCTGGTAACAATAGCACTTTATTGAAATAACAGAGTCAGGCTACATAAAGGAACAATTAGGTACAGTATTTTTAATGAGTTTCAATAAGTTTTCTCAGTGTTTCAGAGTGATTATGTATGTATATATTTTCTAAACAAAATTTCATTCTCAAATTTCTTCTCTTATCTTCATTTTCAATTGTTTTCATATGATCATAATCCTGAAATTTCATTTTTAATGTATTTTACTTTTTTTATGTATACTTTTGCTGTAACCAACTTTAGCTGCTTTGTGGGGAGAAAATGTATTGTGCAGTCAGTAATGAGATGACAAGAATAAATAAGAGATAAGATAGACAAGTGGGACATCATCAAAATGAAAACCTTCTGCAAAGCAAAAGAAACCATCAAGAAAGTGGGAGACAGCCCACAGAATGGGAAAAAAGTGTTTGCCAACTATATATATGACAAAGCCTAACATTCAGAATCTACAAGGAACTTAAAGATGCCAAAAAGGAAAAAACAAGCAGCCCCATTAAAAAGTGGGCAAAAAGCCGGGCTTGGTGGCTCAGCCTGTAATCCTGCGCCTTTGGGAGGCTGAGGTGAGTGGCTTTTCGAGCCCGCGGGTTCGAGACCCACCTGGGCAGACGAGACCTCATCTCTGCAATAAATCAAAAAATTAGCCGGGCGTGATAGCGTGCGCCTGTAATTCCGGCTACTCGGAAGGCTGAGGCGGAAGGATCGCCGGAGCCCAGCAGGTTGAGGCTGTGGTGGCCGGGAGCGACAACTGCACTTCAGTCTGGGCAACAGAGTGAGACTCCAACTCAAAAAAAAAAAAAAAAAGTGAGCAAAAGACATGAACAGACACTTCTCAAAAGAAGATATATAAGCTGCCAACAGACACATTAAAAAGTGTTCAGTTTCACTAATCATTAGAGAAATGCAAATCAAAACCACATTGAGATACTACCTAACTCCGGTAAGAATAGACATCATTGTAAAACAAAAAAGCAACAGATGCTGGTGAGGATGAGGAAAAAGGAAAGGCTTCTACACTGTTGGCGAGACTGCAAACTAATTCAACTTCTATGGAAAACGGCGCGGCGATTTCTATAAAAACTAGAAATTGACTTTCCGTATGACCCAGCAATCCACTTTCTGGAAATATACCCAGAGGAACTTAAATCGCTCTACAAAAAAGACACCTGCACAAGAATGTTTGTTGCGGCACTATTTACAATAACAAAAACATGGAACTAACCGTGCTGCCCATCGAAACAGGACTGGATAAAAAAATGTGGTACATATGCATGATGGAATATTATGCAACTATAAATAATAACAAGATTATGGACTTTGCAGCAACTTGGATGGATTTAGAGTCTATAATACTAATACTCAATGATTTATCACAGAAACAAAGAACTGAGTACCATATGTTCTCACTCATAAGCGGATCCGGAACATTTGCCATAATACTATCAGAAAGGAATTGATAGTAGTCGAAACTGCCAGGGGACAGAGTGGGGGGCAAATGACATTAATAAGGGTACCTGATCTCAAACCAGGCAAAGTGGGTACCAAAGGCAGGCCCAAACTTTACTTGCACAATGACCACTTGTATACCTAGTCTTGAATTGTAACCCACATCTTTAAAATATAATAAATAAAAATAAATAAATAAAATTTATTACACCTTTTGAGTTAATTTCTGCAAAAGGCATAAAATCTGTGTTTAGATTTATATTTTTGAATATGAATTTCCAGTTGTTATGGAACCATTTGTTGAAAAAGCTATCCTTTCTCCACGGAATTGTCTTTATTCTTATGTAAAAGATTAGCTGACTATATTCGTTGAATCTATACCTGAGCTCCCTATTCTACTGTATTGATCTTTTATATTTTCTTTCACCAATACAACACTGTATCAGTTACTGTAGTTTTGTAGTAAGTCTGCAAGATGATTTCTGCCAGTCTTCCAAATTTGTTTTGTCTTCTTCGGTACTTTGTTAATTATTTGAAGTCTTTTGTCTTTTCATATAAATTTTAGGATCATTATGTCAATATCTAAAAAATAATCTTCTTCAATTTTGTTTGGAATTACAATAAATCTATAAATGAAGTTGTCAAAAGAAAAGACTGGAAAAAACTAAACAATATCTTGTTAAAATTATGACGACAAAACTTCACTTAACATCTGGTCATGAATATTTCAAGTAACACTCATTTGATTTGTTAGATAATTAAGAACGCTGGTTTTCATACAGGAAAGTAAAGTGATTTTTAATGAATTTTTTTAGCAACAGTGTCAATTTAAATTAAACATATTTATATTCCTGTGATAAAGAAGACAGTATATTAACAAATACCATTGAAGCCCAATATTCTATAGGAAGTTTTTATATGGATTCCATATATTCATGAGAAAAGATAATTTTAGTTTACAATGATCTTTTTTCCTTTTTTTAAAATAATTTTTTTGCTAACTTGATGCATTGAATAATGGGAAAGAAGTCTGGGTTTTAAGTGTACTGACCCCCCCTGTGCACATTGTACTCAATAGGTGAACAATGACCAAATTTTTTTTTTTTTTTTTGAGT
>NW_007068415.1:2037-39723 GCF_000164805.1 Carlito syrichta | reverse complement strand
TTTATTGTAGAGATGAGGTCTCGCCAAGTTGCCCAAGCAGGTCTCGAACCCGCGGGCTCAGGCAATCCACTCACCTCTGCCTCCCAAAGCGCAGGATTACAGGCTGAGCCACTGAGCCCAGCTTAACCAAATTTTTAAGTTAAATTGTATAACTAATGTAATGCCTACTTTTTATTAGTAATTAACTTTATTAGAAAAATGTTTATGATTAAGAAATCCACTTCTAAATAATGATGGTATATACCCAATATTCAAAACATATTTATGAAAGATACTGAAAATAGTCAATATTAATTGAGTGCTTTCTGTGTGACAGGCACTAAACAAAAAAATGAATATCAATTTCTAATTTAATCTTCACAATAATCTTAGGAATGAGGCATGATGATAGTTACTAAGCGATATATGTCAAGTCTGTACTTTACTACAGATTTCCCATCTTGCTCCACCATGATATACATTTTATTTTCATTTTCTTATAACCTCAGGATGAAATAGCTAAAATATCTATTTTGATAGATATACTAATGTTGTTGTTGTATCTGTGTGTTCTGCCTCCCAGGTTTTTAAGCATATATTTTGAGGAGCTAATTCACATTCTCCTTGCACAAAAATTCCTTGTAGCAAGAGAAGAAACCATTTATTTCAGAATGTGAAACCCAATTTTGTTCTGCAAGATTTATTAATTTAATTTGATGTGTTGCTGAACAGATGTTATGTGTCAGGTATTTTCCTAGCATTGAGAATACAGCAGTGAATGACCCAGGCAATAAATAAGTAAACACATTTAAGAAATAGTAAAAGCAACAGTTTTAGAAATTAGAAAAAATAAAGTAGACAAAGAAAACAGAGAAAGGACCTGAGGGATATTAGACATGATCAGGGAAGGCCTTTTTCTTTATGAAGATCATATTAGAGACAGAAAACACAAGAAGGAAAAAAAAAATGCTCCATGGAGAGGGAGAGCAAGAATAAAAGCATGAAGTGGCATGGCTAATTCTAGAGCAACAGATGGGTCTGCATGTTTGGACGAGTTCAAAGAGTGGTGGAAGAGGAAATTTAGAGGCAAGCTTGCAGATGGACAAGAGTAGATCATATATGGAGTCCTGTGTAGGCTATGATTAGAAGTTTGATAGGAAGTTCTTCTCACTCAGATCATTAAAACAGCCTCACCCTGGACCACTGCCAGTCAGCATTGCAGAGGTGACTTCATGCAGCTGTTCGGAGGTCACACACGTCACTCTGTGTACAGTTTATTAATGACAGTGAGTCATATGGCCATGCCTGAGTCAGTGAGTCAGAGAAGGTAAATCCCGCCCACCAAGGGAAGTACAGGGAATATTTGTGAATAATTACAACCTATGAGAAGTAACTGTCTGTTACTTGGAGGGTCCTCTATGACCTCCCTGCAAGTGAATTTTATATGCTCCGTATAATACAATTTAAATCATACCATTTAAAATACATGTTCTCCATTTTGAAAAACATCAACTATTTTTATTGAAACAGATCAGCTAGACAAGCAAGTAGAGATCTTTTATTTATTTGACACTTCAGAAAAAGATTCATTGGATTAAACTAAATAAGATGATTATTTCAGAAACTCTTTATCTATATAACCAAACTGCTTTCAAAATGAGGTTACCTGAATTTTAGTTCTCATTAACACCGTCTGAAAATGTAAATAGCACTGGAGCATCATTAGTAGTTTGTTTTCTGGCCTCATGTATTTTGGTTTCTTGATATAGGACAACAGGGATACTTTCTTCTGCTTTGGCTTCCAAAAGCTGGAATTTGAAAGCAATTGTCTAACTCCAAAGAAGACTTTTTTTCAAGTCCTCTTCAGCTACAATGGATATGGAGTGTGAAAAAAATAAGCCTTTGTCTTGAAAACCACTAGGATATTTATGTTGTGTATCACCATGAGATAACCTAGGCTATCTTGGCTGATATAATTTCACTTCAGAAAATTGAAACTAAGGTACACTAAGACTCTTACATGATGGTCAATCAGTAACAGCACACAATAAGCCTTAAGATTCTGTGGAATGAGAATACAAATAGTGATTTTATTATGAGGTCAAAATTAAAACTCAGACAGGCATAAACTCTAAATGAAAGGGTGTTGATTTAAAGTTGACCTGCTACTTATAAGCCACTCAGGGTTGGGACAAGGTGAGCAGTATCAGGAACTTATTTATTATTATAGGTATTATTATTGATTTTTGAGAGCAAGACTGAGGTGGTTAATTCATCCAGTTCAAAAAAATAATTATATATACAGAGGAAAAAGTGTGCAAATATGCTTATCACAGCATTTGTATAGTACTCAAACCCTGAAGCAACCTAAATATTCAACTTTAGAATTGTTTAATATATGGCAGAAAATCATATATATTTTTCTATTATTAAAATGCATTATACTGCTGAAATTACATTGGAAAATATTTGTTATTATATAGTATATGTGTGAGATCACGTGTGTGTATATATGTGTATGCATATATATAGTAAATATATATATAAAGTAGATTGATTTTTTATGAATTTTTTAGCAACAGTGTCAATTTAAATCAAACATATTCATATTTCTGTGATATTAACAAATACCACTGAAACCCAATATTCTATAAGAAGTTTTTATACGGATTTCATATATATATATATAATTTTTTTTTTTTTTTTAAACATATATGGACCAAAAAATGGAATTATTTTTTGGTGGGTGGTCTCCCTGTAGTACTGGCTTCCCCCACTAGGTAAGTGTTCTAGGAACCCATTGGAATTAGTGTACCAACTAGCGTTGTAAGAGGCTGCGTTTGGTTTCAGTGAATTTTTTTAATGAAGATTCTTTCAACGCATTTGTCCATTTCATAATGGGTGATTTATGAGTACACCAAGTTAAGTGTCCAGCAAATTTTGACCAAAAATATCATGACTCCCGTGCCCCACCTACCTATTCACCTGATCTTACCCCGAGCTACTTTTTGTATACCTTGGATGATAAAAGTCCTCAATGGGAAACATTTTGCTGATGTGGAAGAGGTGAAAAAAAAAAGGTAGAAGCACTAAAAGGCATCAAAACTGACAAGTTCAAAAACCACTTTGAGCTGTGGAAAAATCATCTTGATAGGTGTACTGCATCAAATGGAGAGTACTTTGAAGGTGACAAGTTTAAACATGTAAAAATAATTACACAAATTTTTAATAAATAAATTCTGTTTGGGGAAATATATATAGCCATAAATACATATACAGTCAAAGTATGCATATTTTAAGAAAGTAAAAAATATTAAAAATGTAATACTCAATAAGATGTAATACTCAATAAGATGAATACAAGTCATGTTTGACTTCTGCAATTACAAGAGGTGCTCAAAGTGGTTACCATCAGCATCCAAAAACTTAAAATGAGTATACATTTTTTGGAACCTCTGGTGAGATATTTATCTATCTATCTATATATATCTCTCATAGTAAAAATAAAAGTGTAAAAGAAAATTGTTGGATATTAAGAAACAAAAATGGTGACATCTATAGCCATAAGGACAAAAGAATGATTTTAAATTATTCTTGCTACATTTATTAAATTTTATCACTCTATTATGTATGCATACACACTTAATATAAACAAATTAGTGTCTACAGGACTTGGTAGGTGGGATTTTGTGGTTAATCTTAGAAAAATAAGATTTAATTCAGGGAGAAAAGAAATTAAACATGATATATTGGGTTAGCAGGTAATTTCAGTTTGTGTTTTTCCAAGTGTTCCCTCTCATCCTTGGGATTAGCTAAGCAGAAAGCATAATATATACAAATACAAAATGTTCATAAAGTGCTTAAGAGAGAAAATCAGCATTCCCATGTACATGAAAAATAACATTTTCCTCTTAACACTGCCAACTTTTCCTTGTGCAACTTAGAATGAATCTCTATATGATTTCATACGAATCCATTTTATAATCTTACACCTTTAATCTGTTGTCTAAAAATGACACCAACTTTGGTTCTTAGCACCAACTGAAGTCTCTGAAAACATCCTGTATGGTTGCAGGTGCTGTATGCTGAGCTTTAATGTTATGCTATTTGTCACCATGGTCCCTGATTCCCTTTACGTCTAGTTCTGTGTGGAATAAAAGGGGAGGTTTATCTTTATTTACTTAATTTTATGGCTCACGGATTGCCTCTGCTGTCCACGCACAGCAGCAGCAGTGTTGGTCATGAGCAGCATGAGTGGAGCCACATGCTGCATGTTTCTTCAATGACTCTTTCCTGGACTTTCTCCCTGTCAGCTTTGTCTTCACTAAGGCAAAGCCACCGCTTCCCCAATGTATTTTGTCTACCGGGTCCATGTGTAAAAGGAACTTGTATTTTGTTCTTTCATCCTATCTTTTGTGTATTATCTTAATGCAAAATAAATAGCTTGGTGAGAGGTAGGGGTGTGTGTGTGTGGTGTATGTGTGGGGTGTGTGTGTGTGTGTGTGTGTGTGTGTGTGTGTGTGTGTATTACCATTTTGTATTTATAATAAAAATGTAATACATGGCTATGACCATGAAAAATGCAAAAAATGCAGAATATAAGGTAAAATTGAAAGTAACACATCATCACAGAGATGGTATTAACAGTTTGGTGCATCTTATTTCAATATTATTCTATTTACAGGAAAATATATACTTTCTTTTTTAATATGTATTCAGACTACAGATATTGTTCTATAATTTGTTTTATACTCCCAACACTATAGCATATATAGCTTTCCATGATCATATTTATAGATCTTTTCCACCCTCCATATCAGAACTCATTCTATAATTTAGTCATGTATCTAAAGGTCAGCATTCCATTTGAAAGCTATTGTATGTGAATGTATATTACATAACTGTATTATTGCTGTTCTTCCTCTTCATTCACACTGCTTAATCACCAAGATTTCCTTATGGCATTTTCAAACTGGGTAATTTTTGTGTGTGTGCTCTTTCTCATAAAAATAAATATTAAAATCCACTGATTTCAGTTAAAAGTAAAAAGAAAGGAAAATGAAACATCATGCTTAGTATATACCAAGAGTCATCTTAGGAACTTTAAATTTAGTAATTAATTTTTATCTGCATAACAACCCTGTGTATAAAATCCACTGGTAGTAAAATATTTTTTGAACTTCTACCTCATGTTTAATGTTGTGTGAACATTGTCTATCATGCAAATTAGATATATTATGAACATTTTACAAAATGAAGGATAAAATGGTTCCAAGAGGTTAAAAACCAAAGGTGATAAATGGCTGTGATATAGTATTTGAAGATGTCTGTATAAATAAATACATAGCTTTTATTTTTCCATTGATCCACTGAGTGTCGTTCAAGTGTTTGCAATAAATAATACTCATTTTGCACATTATTCTACAATTTATCTTTCTTAAAATAAAATTTAATAACCTACGTACAAACCTCCAAAGGCTCCTGGGGGTTGGAGACCTCTGCTTTAGGTATGATCAGCAGCTAGTTAAGGACCGGGTTACACAGCAGGAGGTGAGCGGAGCTCCATCTGCTGTCAGATCAGAGGTAGCATTAGTTTCTCATAGGAGCGCAAACCCTGTTGCGAACTGCTCGAATGAGGATCTAGGTTGCCAGCTCCTTATGATAATCTAACGCTTGATGAACTACCCCACCCCCCATCTTCCCAACCCTTTCACCACCTCCATGGGAAAAATGTCTTCCACGAAACTGGTCCCTGATGCCAAAACGGTTGGGGACCACAGCAAATGATCTAGTCTGAAATACTCAACAATGTTTAAAATTCAGACTACTATTACCTGTTGCCCAATGCAATCATCACATAGAACTAATTTTCCTTCCACAAATATGATATGCTGTCACAAATTTTCGTGTGCTTTTTCAAATGCTACAACTCCCTTCCGTACATGGTTGACTTATATCCATATTTTATATCCAATTAAATTGTTACCACCTTTGGGAAGGCCCCCCCATACTTCCTCAGAGAGAACAATCACTTCCTTCTATGAGCCATTTAGGCATGTCTTTACCACAGTAAATATCATATCATAATGTAGTACAATTATGAATTAATTTCTGCTAGAACCCAAACTTTTGGAAAGTAAGATTTATGTTTGGAGCTTCTGTTTATCTTCCCCACAGTCTAACCCCTGGTTAGCAAATAGTGCCCAAGAGCTAAGTAAACTACAAAATACTTAACTTGAGGTTAGATGTCTATTTTGACCACAGAATAAGAAAGTACTAAATCCCCAAATAGATACTGATCAGCTTTAATCTAAATCTGCATCTTTGGAAGAAATGGGTATTCTTGTATCTATGGGTGATACTAATAATGTCCCAAACCTTATCTTCTGCTGTGACCTGTATTACCCTAGGGTTGGTATTAAAAAAAGGTGAGCATGCTGGACAGATGTCTTTTTTTTACTATAGAACAATTTGAAGAATCCAGCAGATATTGCCAGAGTTTACTATGATCTTAGGTCCAAATCATGCATATTGTGTTGTTGGGCACAAGAAGATCTAGGGGAAAGTCCCCTGGCCTCTTTTTAAGGCACTAGAGCCTGTGTAACTCCATGACATCTATGCCTTCGTCGTTTCTCATTTCCTAGTTCTGGTAAAGTCAACATTAAAAAGTCATTCTAGTGTTTCTTTTATTAAATTTTGCTGACATTTGAGCTGCTTGTGATTTATTTTTATCTTTACAAGTGCCCCTTTTTTATGATGTTAGAAACAATCTTTCCAGTGGGAGAAACAAGAAATTCATTTCAATAATATCCTATATTTGGAAGTTGTTCTTATCTTACGAACAACTTTACTGGTTATATACATATTTATACTGTTACAAAATTCTTTTAAAATGAGATATGATTTGTATAAACTGAAGTTCAATCACTTTATTACAAATAGGATTATATTTAAGTGAAAGAACTCTAGAAGCATGATAATTAATTGCATGATTATGGTGTTTAAACTTCTTACCTCCAGTTATTCCATAATATACTAGAAAACAGCTGTTGTCTTTAAGCATAGTATTGGCTTTACTTCAGCAAGGAATGAGATTATGTGAATGCATACGTTTATGATGACACAGGCAAACCAGTGTGGAAAAGCAATCCATTGAATGCCAGATTGTTATGGCATGAATTAGAATTATTTGAAAAAAGATCCTCTAGTCACCTATCTATGATCCTAAAGACTAGCATCGCTGGAAAACACTTTTGCCCTTATTTTCATACCATGCCTGCTTCTAGTAAACCCATTTCTAGCTTTTCCTCAAGGAGAAATTAGTAGCTAATTTGCCTGATCAGCCATAGTAACTAGAAAATAGAATCACTATGGCTTTAAAAAGTGGCTGCCATTGTGTAGTTCTTTCTCTCTCACTTCCTCATTGTAGGCAGTTGAGTGGATAAGAACCTTCCAGCTCTCTTTTTATCCCACCCAACTGAGCATATCTTCCCGATGCTTGTTCAAATGCAGGGGATTTTTTTTTTCCATTGCTGTTTCATCTCCATAGAATAATTTTACTTCAGTTCCTTCACAGCTTACCTCCTTCAGACCTTTGTCAAAAGTGCAAAACTCTCAATGAGATTTTTCTTTTTTTTTTTTTTTTTGAGTCAGAGTCTTACTATGTCACCCAGGCTGGAATGCAATGACACGCTCACAGCCACTACAGCCTCAACCTGCTGGGCTCAGGCGATCCTTCCGCCTCGACCTTTCAAGTAACTGGAACTACAGGAATGTGCCGCAATACCCAGGGAATTTTTTAAAAAATGTATTGTAGAGACAAGGTCTCCCCATGTTTCCCAGACTGATCTCGAATCCGCGGGCTCAGGCAATCCTCTTACCACCACCTCGCAAATTGCTGGGATTTTTCTTGTTCACCCCATTACAAACTGCAGTGCTAATCTTCTGGCTCTCCCTACTATTTTTCTCTGTTTAATTTATTTTCCCATGCAACTTACAACCATTCAAGACACTAAATGTTTGTTGTGTTTGTTAATTGTCTCTCTTTTCTAAATAGGACATAAAATCCATGAGTGTAGAGAGATGTTTCTTCAGTCCTATAACCCTAGTAGTTGACATAGAGTAGATACCCAACACATATTTACCAAATAACTGAAAAACAATAGCAGATAGATGAGCAAAAGGTAGAATGCTCACACCAAATATTTCAACTCAACTTCACCAGAGTTCTTTGGGATATGAAACGTTATTTCAGCACTTAATCAATTGGCACTTTAATCCTCAATTTGCTACCATTCTTTAAGTATCATTCCACAGGGAAATTCATGTGGCAGTAGGAGAGAAGAGTTAGTTTTGATTGGCAGGGGAGAATTTGGTTATTTTCTTGTCCCGGGACTTAATGTCACCAAATACTATAAAAATCAGATAATAATATCTAATAATAATGTCCAAATTACCAATAAATGATTATTTATTCACAATGATATTGAATCTTTATTCTATCCACCAGTCTTCAAAGAAAACCAGGTGGATGAGATATATCCTACAAGACTCTATACCCATTTCCAATCTATAAAATGTAGATCATTCTATGAAATGGACACAACACATTCTATTTTCATAGGGTGAAGTGCTTACCATAGTTTTCAGCACATACTAAATGTCTAATACAAAGTAAGCTAATATTACCATTATTACCTAAACAATCACCAGATCTTGGTGAATATATCTTTGTGTCAGTCAATTCTCTCTTCTCCTTTTCCTTACCACTGGAGACAGAGGGCACTGTTTCCAAGTTGTTCATTTGTGCTAGTAGTACAGAAGATTATTTTAAATGCTATGCAAGAATAAACCACAAAAATAAAACTATTCTATTTTAAGATAGTGTCATTAATTTCATTCTGAATGAATACGCTTGAATTTTAAAGCAAGGTGATATATAGTAAAACATTACAAATACCTATATAGTTAATACATTGACATGCAAAAAATCTTGGTGTCTTTTTATGGGAATGCCTGATAACTGGAAAGAATGTTATCCGGACCATTTTTACCTCAGCCTCATTTCCTACTTCTTTTCAATTCCATACTATCCTTTGAGTTATTTTTATAAGCAAAAGTCTGATCCTGTAGCCCCCCTGACTTAGGTGTCTTGGACTTTTAGTCTTCCCTATAGTACAGATTCCAATCTTAGGAATGGATAAATCTCTTTGTAATCTGGCTCCTAACTTTGTCCACAGCCTCAGTGGTCACAATTTCCCCAGCATATTTTGTGCCTCATCTAAATCAAGTTGTTAATATCTCCTTGATCATGCTGCGTACAACTTTACAACTCTGTGCATTCTGACAAATAGTTAATTTTGCCTATATGGTCATATAGCTGCTTATCTAAATGGAGAATTTAGATTCATACTTCAAAACCCAATTTATATGTTATATTTTAGAAAACCTTCTGTAAAGTAGGACTGATTATTTCTCTACAATAGTGTGTTATATTATTAAATGTTTCCTTCTGTCATCTTATATTTGGTGCATTTCATGTATATGCCCACATTTTATTTCCTTCACTGGGATATGATCAGAGACTTTATCTCTATCCCTAGCAATAAACATGGTGAAAAGCAAGAAATAGTGAATGAATGAATGAGAAAATAAACATATAGCTCTGACTTTCATTATATATATATATATAAGATATATATACACACATAATTTAAAATCGATATATAACACATAACAATAGCTGTTAATGACTTTATCAGAGTCTATTTTCTCTTACATTTCACTTTGTTTTTTCAGTGAAATTGTCTTGGAAAATTCAACCACACTGTGCTAATTATAAAATCCAATGTCAGCCGGGCTCGGTGGCTCAGCCTGTAATCCCGTGCCTTTGGGAGGCTGAGGTGAGCGGATTGCCTGAGCCCGCAGGTTTGAGACCCACCTGGGCAGCAAGACTTCATCTCTACAATAAATCAAAAAATCAGCCGGGCGTGGTAGCGCGCACCTGTAATACGGGCTACTCGGAAGGCTGAGGCGGAAGGATCGCCGGAGACCAGCAGGTCGAGGCTGCGGTCCAGTCTGGGCGACAGAATGAGACTCCAACTCAAAAAAATAAAATAAAATAAAATAAAATAAAGTCCAATGTCTTCAGTTTAAGACTCCATTGTATTTGACCTATTCATAACTCCTTGAAACATTAAGTGCTAATGCCTTTTGAAGATCACTCTTCCTCTGACTTCTGTCTATATGTGTCTTTGGACATCAGATACAGCATACCTAAACTATGCTTATTGTTTTCTTGGTCTCCTTCTCTACTTCTTTTTTCCCCATTTTAGTTACCAAACACCCAATTCTTCTAGATTGAGATCTTAGTATAATTTTTTAAGAGATAGGGTCCCATTCTGTTGCCCAGTGGAACAATCAAAAGTTACTGCAGCTTTGACCTTCTGGATTCATGCAATCCTTCCTCCTTAGACTTCTGAGTAGCTAGGACTATGTAAGACACATGCCTCCGTGCCCAGTTTATTTATTTATTTATTTTATTGTCATTATTATTATTTTTTAGAGCCCTATGTCGGGTCTTACTATGTTACCCAGGCTGGTCTCCAACTCCTGACCTCAAGTGATTCTCCAGTTTCTGCCTTTGAAAGTGCTAGGATTATAGATATGGACCACCATGCCCAGTCATTAGCATTATTTTTAATAAAATCCCCTTACTCTCAAACTGCAACCAATTATATAACAATTTTATGCATTACCCATCTAATTTGTTGTTTTTTTAAAGCTATTATATTTTTAGAGCAGTTTTAGGTTTTCTAATTTGTTTTTAATGTTAAATACTTGTGCATTCCATGGTATTTCAGACCAGGAACAGTTGCCTTGGTGACTGAAATGCCTTCCCACATGATTATATTAGGATTCATTTAGTATTGTCAGAATTCCAAATTCAGTTAAATTACAAAAAAGGGAAATTTACTGGTTTATTGTATCAATGACATATTGTCACAATTATATACTGTCAAATATATAATGTCACAATTAACAATGTCAGAAATAGCCATAAAATCTCAGTGGAATATAACACTAAAAATTTATTTTGCTCTGTGAGTTGGGTGAGCACATCTGCTGATATGAACTGTGTTTGGATAATCTCGTCTGGGTTAGCATAATTGAGGTAGACTAGCAGGTCAGTTGCCATCTGGCAAGGATGACTCAGCTCTCTTCCACAGGGTATCTCAACCTCTAGAAAGCTAGCTTGGATTTGTTTTTACAGCGGTGACAGAGTTTCTTTTATTTTTCTTCTTTTGTACTTTTTTTTTAAATTTTAGAGATGTGGGGTATACAAACTTTGATTATTCAAGTTCCCTTGTTGATGAGGTGTGCCCCTCCCTCCCCTAGCAGTTTCCCTCAACTGCCAATGCCACTCCCTCTCCCCTGGCTGTGTCCCACTACTGCCAATCCCTTTCTTATAGTATTATGATAACTGTTAAAGATTCGCTTATGAAAGAGAATGTATGGTACTCTGTTCTTTGTTTCTGTGATAGATCACTGAGTATGATCAACTCTAAATCCATCCAATTTGCTGCAAAATCCATGTTTGTCCTTCTTAATGGTTGCATAATATTCAAGTGTATATGTATCACACTTTTTTAGCCAGTCCAGTCCCTTATGGAAATTGGAACTGGCAACCAATTCCTGATCAGAACCCTATGTGTCCATACCATAAGAAATAAGACAAGTGGGACCTCATCAAACTGATGAGCTTCTGCGAAGAAAAACAAACAAACAAACAAACAAAACATCAAGAGAGCAGGGAGACAACCCACAGAATTGGGAAAAAATATCTGCCAACTCTATATCTGACAAAGGGCTAACATCTAGGTTTTACAAGGAACTCAAGTGCACTGAAAGGAAAAAAACAAACAACCCCTTTAAAAAATGGACAAAAGACATAAATAGACACTTCTCAAAAGAAGATATATGGGCAGACAGCAGACACATGAAAAAGTGCTCAGTTTCACTAATCATCAGTGAAATGCAAATCAAAACCACATTGAGATACCACCTAATCCCAGTATAAATGGTCATCATTAATAAAAGAAACAATAACACATGCTGGCGAGGATGTGGAGGAAAAGGAACGCTTCTACACTGCTGGTGGGAATGCAAACTAGTACAAGCTCTTTGGAAGACAGCGTGGTGATTTCTGAAAGGACTAGAAATTGACCTTCCATATGACCCAGCAATTCCTCTATTGGTAATATACCAGGAGTAACTCAAATCATTCTTCAAAAAAGATACCGTTACACATATGTTTGTTGCAGCTCTATTCACAATAGCGAAAACATGGACAGAGTTTCAAGAGAGCAAATTGCAATAAACCTCTTGAGTCTCAGGCTCAGAGCTGGTACATGGTTACTTCCACCTCATTTTATTGGCCAAAGCAAGTTACAAAGTTATCCTGGATTCAAAGGATGGGGAATAGACGACTTTTTTATGAGAGGGGCTGAAAAGTCACATTGCCAAGGTCACAATTTAAAGGAAGGAAAAGAATTAGGGCTATTATCACACTCAAAATACTGTAATGACATAAAATTTAGGAATGAGATGGAGTTGTTCTTAGAGAAGATTAAATATGGAGATAGAATTCAACCAGCAATCAGTTTTTTTCTCTCTTCTCTCATCAGTTCTAATCTGCAATTTTCAGTCCATCTAGTCCCAGTAAGCTGTTTCTGAAGTTTCAAGTGGTTCTGTGCTTACAATGAAACTAAAGTTCTTCTCTAGCAGTGACATCTGAAAAAAATCTCTGGAGAAACCCCATTAGGTGTACATATCTGGTTCTCCGTTTCTTTCACAGTTGCCAGGAATAAAAACTACTATCATTAACCCAGATAATCAGTCCAGCCAAGGTATGATAGAATGTCTTTTACTCTCAGAACTAGAAAAGGAGGAAGGAAGGGAGGAAGGAAGGAAGGAAGGAAGGAAGGAAGGAAGGAAGGAAGGAAGGAAGGACAAGAGGGAGGGAAAGGAATTTCCACTATAATGGGAGCAAAAGGGATGGAAAGGCAAATCAATATGACACTGGTCTTGTGCAAGTCTGTTTCTTCACATTCTCATCTACACAGAATCATTGCAGTTATCCCAAATGACAAAACTCATCACATCATTTTCCAGGCTAAATGCCTTCAGTGGCTCCCTATTGACTGCAGCTAAAAAACAAGCACTTTGGCACAATATACAAGATGCTTCTCAATTTGTTACATACATATCTCGCCCATCACCTTTTTCTGCCTCTTTTTTCCTTTGGTTAATTCAAAAATATCATATATTTTAGTCATGGCAATCTATTTGCCATGAAAGAAATGTACCACACAATTTTGCCAAAGCTTTAATTAAATTGTTTTTATCCGCCTGGCCCAAATATGCACCTCCTGCATCGCTTCCTACCACACCATTTCAACAACTGATGATATATGACCAAGTCATGCTATATTTTTATTCTAAAACTCCTGATATTCTTTTATTATTCAGTACCTTTACTCATGCCCCTTACGTAGAATGTATTTTCCCTTTCTCTACTTGAAGTGATCCTGATTCTTCTTCTTCAAGTTCAAGTCCAATATCTCCTCTCCATGAATCTTTGCCCATGAATTGCTCGCTCCTTTTTCTCCCATAATTCCTAATATAGTGCATTTGGATTACTTGTGTCTTTGTGTATCTTCACCCTCTAGATTCTTTCTTTTTTATCTTTTAATTTTCAGTGCTTAGCATGCCTAGACTATACTATTTGCACTATAATTCCCAATAGTTACTTTGTTCAGTATTTGTTTAGGTGCAAATAAATATTAATTGCTGAATTTAAAAAGGAATACTATGTAGGTATAAAAATATTTGCAAATCGTCTTGGAAAGAAAAATCGCTATGTTTTAACTCTAAGCATTAGAATAATGATGAGTGACTGTTTTAAAACACTCTGTTTTCTCCAAAAGCCCTTAAAAACACCTGAGTCTAGTGAAGTCCAAAGCTAATTTATTAACTTTAACATTTCATTATTGTGTTTGTTATGAATTGTTCTCTCCTCTTGTATAAAACCTATGCCACTATCTTTTGAAATTAAATACCTGATGCTTCCTTTTGGTCTAATTCAAGTGTATCCTCTTTCTAAACAGAGATAGATGCATTTTTACTTTGTTCTGTAAAACGATACATGCTAATGATAAATGAGTAGAGTCTGTGGTTACATTTGTTCTTATCTCTTTTGAAGCAGAAAATCTGGCAGTCTCTTATCTAAACTTTAACAACTGAAGATAAACCTTGATAGAAAAATGTTTCTGGACTGCCATCACTTTTAGGAAGAGTAAACTATTTAAACTAAAAGCAGCTGTGTTTTTTTTCTAAAAAATAAATCTAAATATAAAATTCTCTCTAAAGAATTACATACAGTTCAATGTCACTTTCAGTAAAGAAAGAATGCAACTGTGGTGGACTTTTATCTGTTATAATTATAAGATCATTTAAAATTAAGTTATTTTAGCTTAGAACTAAGGTGATTATTGAAATAATGTTCAGTCTATTTCATTACTATGAGCAAGGAAGGGTGTTAATGCTGCAGTGTGGATTATTAAGCATATAAACATCTATATATTAGTGTTTTAACAATTGGTAAGTTCATTTGCTAGATTTTAAATTTATGTTCCAGCAACTGGGAGTTCTCCAGAAAGTTCTTATTGGCTACCAATGGAGGAAGACAATCCCAGATTGGAGTTCCGGTTCCATTTTAGAAGAGACTGTAGAAAAAAACCAAATTCCACAGAAGAAGAGAAAAAAAAAAAAAATAGGAAGTATTGCCGGCAAACAAAAACTATTTCTGTATTAGGGAGAGTAAAAGTTTATATTTTAAATTTGAAAACTGTTACCCTAATATAACCCTTTTTACTCCAATTAGTTTGCTGCTCTGACTTTCCTGTTGAACTACAGATAATAATGAACTCTTTTTAAAGCTTATCTTTTGGGATATTTTAGCAACATTATTCTCCCCTGCACAAAGACTTGACTGTTATATAATGAAATGTATTATATTTTCAAGTTGTTTCATTGTCAGGACTTCAAATTTCCTTCCTTCCTTCCTTCCTTCCTTCCTTCCTTCCTTCCTTCCTTCCTTCCTTCCTTCCTTCCTTCTTTCCTTCCTTCCTTCCTTCCTTCCTCCTCCCTCTCTCCCTTCCTCCTTCCCTCCCTCTTCTTTTTTAGAATAGAGGAGAACATTACCACAATTGAACAAAGATTATTTCCCTTTACAAATAAATTTAAAATGCTAAATCATAAGATCAATAGTTAATCTCAACTAATTTACTTAAAACTAGAGCATATACTTTTATGAATCTAGGTACAAATAAATCATTTTTCAGTCTATTCAGAGAAAATAGGCCAACAAGTTTGATTTTCAAGATCCTGTAGCACTTTCTAATGCTTTTGATTTTGGTTTTAAGATACTATTTTAGTTTCAATTAACTTTAAAGTTGTCCTTAGAACTAAAGTTACATTTTGGTGAACATTTGAAATGTGAAGATTCTGCACTGTGCATGTGAACAACTAACTTCTACTTTAGATTTTCATAGGTAAATTCAAGTGTTTCTTATTTATTTGTCAATCTCCTTCATAGTTGATGTTAGGATAAAAGTTATTAATTTGGCTTGCCGCAGTGGCTCATAACTCTAATCCTCTTTTGGAGGCTGAGGTAAGGAGTATCACTTGAGACCAAGAGTTCGAGACCAATCTGGGAAAAATAGTGAGATCTCATACTACAAAAGAAAATTTAAAAAATAAAGTTATTAATTTGCTTGTTCTTTGTCCTTAGGAGACTGCAATTTTGAATCAGAGTTTACATCTGGTATTACGTTTTAGCTGCAGTCATAGTTTGAACAGATAAGAAATACACAATGGATGCAATAGATGGATTAAAGTAATACTACTAATTTTAAATTATAAAATAGTTTTCCTTAGCATAACTAATTATTTCACAGTTATGATTTTCCAACTAAAATTATTGGGACAACAGATAACAGTGGAGTGGTAGGGAATTTCTGAATCAGTAGGACTTAGTAGAGATAATTGGAAATTGACTGTAAGACAATTAAATTTAAGCAAGAAAAGAAAGACAGAAGTTCAAAAAGAAGTCTTGAAAATTGACTGTCACTACCATTTTCTTAGTTCATTCAGCAATGCTATAGCAGAATACCTGAATTTGGGCATGCTGCAAAGAAAAGAGGTTTACTTGGCTTATGATTCTGGTGGCTAGAAAGTTTATGATTAGGCTGCCGCATCTGGTGAAGGCCTCATGTTGCCTCAACTGATGATGGAAGCAGAAGGGGAGTAAGTATGTATAAAGAGTTCATAAGGTAAGAGAGGAAGCAAGGGAGAGAAACCAAGGATGTCAGACACTTTCAACAACTTCTTGCAGGAATTAATCCATTCCCACTAGAATGAGAAATCAGTCACCCATACTTGAGGGCATAGATTTATTTGTGTTGGAACTTCCCCCATGATCCGAACAACTCCCACTAGGCCCCACCCACCAGCACTACCACATTGGAAATCAAATTTCAACATGAGTTTTAGTGAGTACAAACCACATCCAAACAATAGCAGCCATTGAAGCCGCTGAAGAAATTCTTCTTTTTAAATTGTGGCATCAAAAAACAACCAAAAAAAGAAAAGACTTCGTTTTTTCTTAACAGCGTGCCTCCATATTTTGAATTATTGCACTCTCAGTAGGTATTAAGTATACAAAAATTTCTTCATCACAAAAAAGAGATATTGAAAGAGAAAAATGACAAATAAGGAAGTACAGTTTCAGAAGAAGTTTTATCCAATTTAGTGGATTGATCTGCTTTCTCTTAGTTATTGAAACCAGTTAGAAATAAGACTGAATAAACAAGGTACTTTTTTTCAGTTATTATGTACGCATTGAGTTTAAACCAAAATTAATTTTGGTTATTATCTACTTCCTTCTTCTGATATCCCAAAATCACTTGAACTAGTCTCCTGGATTAACTGAAAACAATTTATTAAGATGATTTTTAAACATTGATTCTAATTTTCTCATTATTTTCCTCTCTCTCTGCACAAATTTTAACTTACTCTTTTCACCTTTATTAGTTATCTTTTAGGCTATCTGTTCCCATATTAGTTACTCTTACATATAACTCCAGCCTTGAATATTGTCAAAGACCTAGTTTCTTACACCTTTTTACTATGTACTCTACAATCACTTGTTAACTTTCTAGTGAATTGAATAAATGCTTTTTCTCTATGAAGATGATACGTGCATTGCTAATGCATTTTGATAGTGGGTTTATGTTGAGATTGGGCTTGGTTACTGATGTGCGCCTAAAAAAGGCATCTCAGTATCAATTCTGATTAATAAAACATGATCCTGTTCCATATGTATTCTCCAACATTCAAACCAGTAGATAGATTTTTAATATAGCCTCAATAGCATCTTTTAGCTTTATGGTTTAATTCACCATAGCCTGGTATAATTATTTATGTGTCTTAGGCATTCTATGAGTTATGCAGCACTAACACTTCCCTAATTTTTTATCTTCACTCCATAATATCTCCTATGGTTTAAAGTTCATACTTTTAACATTTTCTCAAAATACTTATGATCAAAAGTTTTTCCTAAGTACAAACCTAGATTTAACTGCTGATACATAATACCTGTATCAATTCTGACTTGCCTTTGAGGCAAAATATGCAGTTTTTAAAAATGTAAATTATATTGAGGACTCTGTCTTTTCTGAAGAGAGTTTATGAGTTTCAATTAAGCAAAATATTTGAGTGAAATTTACTTAGAGAATTCAATCATGTCTTGACTGCTATCTTGTACCCATCAAGAGATCTTTTAAAACCTTGGCATTTCAGGATAGCATAGTGAACAATTTTACTGTTTACCTGAATATATTTTCCAAGTTCTATTTGAATATTAAGTAATAGTATATAAAATGTCAAGTGTCTGGACTTTATGTCTCAGTCTGTTATATTGATTTAATATATCTCCCACTTCATAGAAGGTTGCTTTGTGGATTAACCATTTAAAGTGACTCTGCATCTTCTGGAAATTTTGAGTTAAACAGGTGTTATGGGAACAATTAAAATTTATTTTAAGATAATTTTTTGTAGTTAAAGGTTTACTCAATTGTTACATGCCATGAAGAGTAAATTTGTAGTTAAATTCTGGAGAAAATATGTCTCATTATATGTAAATTGGCATATTTTTGTCTGAGAGTGACACAATATTTGTTTTCCTGCTATAGTTCTAATTTTCAGGAAATATATAACCATACTTATCGCTTAATAGTGATTCATTTATCTAGGGTTTGGTAATTTCTGTATCTAGGATCTTAAAATTTATTTTTAAATTTCATATTTTTTTCCTTTTATTTTATTCTTACTTTTATTAAACTCAAAATCTTATTGGAAGAGAGTGGAGTGTATATCATAAATAAATATGAGAGAAATTAATGAATTGTGAAAAAATAAATATTGTAATAAACATAATTATTAACAGAAATAATAATTATCAATCTGTGAAACTTCATTCTGCTTTTGAGGAAGAGTCCTTATCTCAAAAGTTTAAATTATAATTAGTAATAATTACTGAATTTGTATGTTGATAATTAATATTTGATCAATGGAGAGTAGCTGCCGTTGCCAATATATTTATTAAAAAAAGATTTTAGAGGAAAAATCAGTGCTGCTTGTTTAGAGTTTAGCGTGTGGTGTGAATGTCACATAAATATTTAACAAAAGGAAACCCAAGGTCACCCATGACATACAGCTGCTACCGGAAAGCTACAACTCATATTACAGGTCTTTCTCTCGACATATGGTATGTCAGGAAGATATGTTTAAAAAAATGAAAAATTAAATAAAGTAAACCCTAACAAACACATTACAATTGTGTGTGTACATAATAATACAAGTATGTCTCATTAAAGGATTCTGGAAAAATATCTGGAGCACATATGGAATAAGACAGCTGTTAGGTTTTTGTAAGGTTAAACAGATTTAATAATATCTCCATTATCCTTCCCACATGTTAGTATCATGGCCTCCTAGCAGTGATTAATATTAATGACATTAAAAAGAAAATGATTTTGCCTTTCTCAGAAAAAAATCAGACTTTGCACATCATTTTTTAATTGACTTGAAGTCTAAGGGTATGTAATAAGAAATGTTATTTTAGGCAGGACTGAAGAATTCTTAAAATAAATTTGAATGAGAAATGGAAAGTATTAAAAGATTGCTGCTACTTTCGCAGTTATGAAAAAACAGCTAATCATTTCTTTTGATAAATTAAATTTTTAAACTTTTTCTCACAACAATCTCATAAAGAACATGAAGAATGCTTAAGGCAAATTTAAAAACCTGAATGAAGTGCTAAGAAATATTCTGAGAAATGGAACTTTGAAACAGTTATGCCTTAAAAATCTATTTACAGTTATAAACCTAGAATATTTACATAGTTTTTCTCTTTGTTTCATCTTTATCTTGATCAGTCTCCATCTTTCTCTCTACCTTCCTCTCCCACATCTGCCTGTCAATCCAGACTCCCTGCTGTGTTCCAAAAGGTTATAAGACACCTTATAGGGAAATGCATGAAATTTAGCAAGATAACTGTCAGGGTCTAACCAGGAAAGCAGAAACTGCTCCAATCATGTTTAATGAATGAATTTAATAGAAAAAATAGTTTACACAGGCGATAAACTGAGGGCGAGGGCAAATAGAGGACGGTTAGATAACACAGAAATTAGCAACAGCAGGAGGCAGCTGTCATCCTTCAGCTGGGGAACCAGGGGACAAGGCTGTAATAGTGGAACGAACATATGAACTGAAGTCTCCCCATAGGCCCTAGAACCACTGCAGGCCTATCTGGCAGGGACCAGGGCCACAGGGAAGATGGTGTTGCTGCTGCACCTCTGGAGAGAGAAAGGGAGCCATAGGGAGATCTTCTCTGGCTTCTCCCAGTGTCTGGACTCCAGCTTTCCAAAAGTGCCTCTCATTGGCTGAACATAGTGGGAAACCAGCTGGGAGGAGCTGGGAAAATGCAGCCTGCAAGGGTCAGTCCCCCTGTGAAAAGCAGGACAGGGGAAGATGATAATAAATAGTAAGAGTCCAACACTGGTACAATAACATAAATTAGAAGTGGATCAGAGAGAGATTTCCAAAAGAAAACAATGATAGGAACTTTATGGTGAGCAAATACGAAAGTAGTATGCAAAACTGCCTAAAAATCACACGAACATGATTAAAATTGCTGGAGACTGCTGTTTTCTTTTTTAAAGCTTCTCAGCAAACAGATCAAAGAGGGAAATGTAGGTAGGCACACATTTTATGACTTAAAAAATTACTCAGAAGAAGCATAGCTTTTTTTTTATGCCAAGATCAGAAACGAATGCATTCTAAGTATAGAATAAAGAAGACATAGTTTAAAGTAATGAACACTCTCAAGATTCTGTTGTAATGATGTTTCATGGATCTATTCATCTCAATATTTTATAATTTAAACAAAACCATAGCCTAAAAAGCAGTTTAGGAAATTTTTTCAAGAAGAAAATGCACCTAACACTGCCCAATAGGCTGTTGTCTGATCATCTAGACTCTAAATTAACTCAAGAAACTATTTTTCAATAATGATGAACTTTTGACAGACATTTTATAAGAGGAACTCAAGATTAAACTTCCAAGTACCTGTATAGAACTATTCAGTTTTATTGGTCAAGTCTGAAGACTTTTTGCTTTGATAAACAATTGACCTGGATTAAGTACCAATCACATATTATATAATTATGATATCAGAGGATGGTGACCCAAAGTGGGGGAATAGTGGCATATAATTAATAGTTGATCGAGATTACTGTGCCAGGAATGCAAATGTATTAATAATTAATAGCAATTTCATTTCTATTTAAAATGGCAAATTTATCCAGTGTTAGTGTGAAATGTAATTTATTGTCGTTTTGGTTTTTATTTTCTTCACTAATTAGCCGAAATATGTCTTCTTTCTTTTCTATAATATTTTTCTTTTCTTCTTTACCAGAAGTTTTGGTTAATTACTGTGTGGATCAGGGCTACAGAACTCTCCAGTGTCTAATATACTGATAGATGTCATAATATTTCTGATAGTTACACACCATAGCTAAAAACCTATTAGGAAACTATGATGAGCCACAGAATTAAAAAAAACAACAACTAAACTTTAAAGGTCATTATCAAAGTACCTAATTTTCTTTTGGAAATTGGTTCACACATAACTTGAATATTATTTGTTTACTATGTGATATTTGCAAAATCTCAAAATACATATTGTTTTTGTATTATATATAAAATTCTTATATGTTATCTTTCTACTAAAAATGCAAAAATGTCTGATGAAACATATATAGATTTTCTAATTATTGTGACTATATCTTTGTTCCTTGGAAAATTATAATTCATTTTCCTTTCCATAATCATGCCAAGTTCAGTAACTAAGTAGATTAAATGGTATGTATTAAAAATGAAGGAATTATTTTAGAATATTATTAGATATTGATAATAGTATATTTAGTTTTTTTGTTTTGCTTTTGTTTGTTTTTGTTTGACTTACAAACAGTCCCATTACAAAGTGGGCAAAATATAATAGTATATTTAGTAAGGGATAGCAAAAGTTCAGGGATTTATAATATTAAACAAAACTAGCATTGATTTCTCTTTTACTACTCATAAGTTACTTTATCCACATGCTTTTCTAATAATTGGCAGCAGTGGTTAAGGCTATGGTTAAGAACTCTGACTCAGAAACCAATTCCTAGTGCTGAATTTGACTTGTAACTACTTACTAGCTATACAGTCTAGGAAAATTTACTTTATTTCTCTCTTGTCTTCTTCCTCATTTGTAAAATAAAATCTTTATTAGAACTTTCCTTATTAGATTCTTAACAATGTACTAAATGAATTAGTATTTGCAAATTGCTTAAAACAGGGTCTGACATACACTAAGTGCCATAAAACAGCTGTTCAATATATTTGTTTTTTAAATGAACAGTAAAATTTTCTGTTTATTTATAATGTATAAGCTTATAGTACATAGTATAATTCTGAAATAAAGTGCCTCAGGAATATCTCACAATTCACTATTTTTGTACTTATAATAAACTAACCATTGACCTGTAGGTAAATCCCTGTAAGCAATGTCATTCATCGTGTCAAATTAAAGTAAAATTTGATTTTTCTTTAGCACATTTTAACTATATACACTCTTACTACTGAATTCTGTTTGAGCCAGGGAGAGAGAGAGAGAGAGAGAGAGAGAGAGAGAGAGAGAGAGAATGAGAGAGAGTTAAAGTGTTAAAGTAGATGTTTGAAACTCTCTCTAGTATTCATTGGGTTAGAAAAAAAAATCTGTCTTAAGACAAAAATACAGCTGAAGTATGGTTATGGCTAAATGCCTCAAATATAAACTCTCAGTTAAGTACTTAAATAAGTCCTACATCTGGTTGGTCATTTATTATTCATTCTACTCCCTAGGGGAAGTATTGCAAATGACAAAGCATATGTCGATTTTGGATCATTTCAATACAGACTTTCTTATGCAAATATTTATCTTAAATTCCTTAAAGCCATTAATAAAGGGAAAGATTTTGAACAGAGAATAGAATATTGCTAACACTGGGACAAATGGGGGCCTAGATTTTTAAGAATAAGCTAAGATCTTCTTGTGTTGTAAATTAAAAATAAAATCCTAAGCCCTTACTGAACAGACTGAACAGATCCCCTCTTGGCTAAGAAGACCTCAGGAAGAAACTGAAAAACTGAATTCCCCCATGACGGCAAGGTGACTTGGTCATGCTTTATTATACCTCCTCTCTTTTGGAGTTTAGGAACAATTGACTAGTATTAATGTAAAAATAGAGATCATAAGACTAATAAAATGAACTCTCTGTGACAATAAGATACCAAATTATAAACAGGATCCAAGGCCATCCCAGACAAGGGTTAAGTCACACACTCATAACAAGTCTATTAGTTAAGAGACTTCCTTATCTTAATTTAAAACAGTCCTTTCTTTTGACTCCAAATTTTTAGCACAACTTTTCTCTTTTAGTCAATTGCAAATTAAAGAATCTCTGAATCTACTTATAACATCTAAGCCCTCATTTCAAGATATTCCACCTTTTTTGGACTAACCAATGCATACTATCCATGTATTGATTTATGTCTTTGCTCTCAACTCCTGCCTCCCCAAACTATGGAAAACCAAATTGTGACATGACTGCCTCAGGTGCGCTTTTTCAGGACCGCTTGAGACTCTGTTCTCCAGGCTATGGTCACTAGTATTGATTCAGAATAAACCTTTTACAAATATTTTACAATTTGTTTTTTTTTTCATTAACAGTGTGATACTTAAGAAAGTCACTTGTATTGTTTAAATGTTGTCCAGGTCTGATACAGTGAAATTCAAACAAAAATTAAATATATATTTCCACAGTAGTTGCAGTAAAGCTGCAATTTTTACTGTATTAAATGCTTTTCACATATTATCAAATCTCAGCAACAGCTATGCAATAGTATATTTCTTAATTCATGGAAAAGAAAATTGAGGCTAGGGAGTACTAAGAACCTATAATTAGTTAGTCTTATGCTTGCTTATTACACAAGTCTCTCACTAGAATGTAGGCTCTCAGAGAGGAGAGATCTTGCTCTTTCACGACCATACCCTCAGAACCTAGAATACCTTCTTACATTTAAGCATGTATTGAAGGAATGAATATCAAATTTATGGGCTTGCTAAGATTCCAGAACTAGCCAGGCTCGGTGGCTCAGCCTGTAATCCCGTGCCTTTGGGAGGCTGAGGTGAGTGGATTGCCTGAGCCTGAGGGTATGAGACCCGCCTGGGCAGCAAGACCTCATCTCTACAATAAATCAAAAAATCACCCGGGCATGGTAGTGCATGCCTGTAATTCCGGCTACTCGGAAAGCTGAGGTGGAAGGATCGCTGGAGCCCAGCAGGTCGAGGCTGCGGTGGCCGGGAGCGGCCACTGCACTCCAGTCTGGGCGACAGAGTGAGACACCAACTCAAAAAAAAAAAAAAAAATCTTCCAGAACTAGCAATTTGTTAGACCATTAATATTTAAGTCAGCCTAAATGGTTGTCCTTTTTCTGACATTATATTTAAAAGTAAATAAACAGAACAGTGTTGTCAGAAATGTCAACCAGTTTCTGAAAATTGAAATGTCTTTTATTGAATTTTGTACAGTGTAACTATGGGGGGCAGGTAGGGGAAGGGAGGTGGATTAACGGTAGTCAATATCTATCTGGGGATAGGGGGACACCCCTTATCAACAAGGGTGCCTGAATGTTGCATATTTGTATACCTAACCCTTAACTGTACCCCACAATTTTATAATAAAAAATATGTTTAAAAAAACAAACAATGGTATCCCAACTCTAATAATTATTTTCTCAGAAACAGCTGCATGGCCTTGGGCAAGGTACTGAATATATAATAGAGTATTACTTCTTAATGGTATATTGAGGATGAAATAGATCTTGTGAACAGCATCTGGCACTTAAGTCAATGTTATTAAAATCTTAGCCATTGTTGTCAGTATTGTTTTATTAAATTAATTTTCTTTTCTTTTTTTTTTTTTTGAGTTAGAATCTCACTCTGTCACCCAGACCAGAGTGCAGTGGCACGCTCCCAGCCACTGCAGCCTTGACCCACTGGGCTCCAGCGATCCTTCCTCCTCAGCCTCCCAAATAGCCGGAACTACAGGCGCGTGCTACCACACCCAGTTAATTTTTGATTTATTGTAGAGACGAGGTGTCACCAAGTTGCACGGGTGGGTCTTGAACCCACCTGTGGACTCAGGAAATCTGCTCACCTCGGCCTCCCAAAATACTGGGATTACAGGCTGAGCCACCGAGTCCGGCCAAATTCATTTTCAATCACCTATTTTTCTTTTTCCAAATTTATGTTAGGAAAACATTTTTTTCAATTGGTAATCTTTTAGAAGAGAGTAAATTTGATTCATTCTGTTCATATTCTGTTCCTATTGAAAATATGAAAGAAAAGCAGAAATAAAAGACAGAATTAATATTTAAACTCCTTTTTTAATTGCAGAAAAAATCCAGTCTTCCCAAAACAGTACATGTTTCTGCTTCAACTCTTAATCATATTTTTATATATTTTGGATGGTCAGAAATCAAAAAGTCACAGTTTATATCAATAATATTTCTAAGCGAGAGACAACCTCTATTCACACACTATGATGTAACCAGTAAGAATCATCAATGCTGTGTATGCATTTATGTATGCATGTATGTCTCTGTGTATTGTAGGGGGAGAGGGGAAACTTCCCTTCTGTTCTTTCTGAAGATTCACAGAATAAACTGGAAATAGGCAGAAAAACTAGAGAAAAAGTCATACAAATTTATTTATGTGCACATAGACACAATAGTTCCAAAAATATGAGACTCAAAGAAGGTCAAGATAATTGAAGTGTAAATACCTCTATAAATGGGAAAGGGAAAATGGGAGATGTAAGTAATTATGAGTAGTACTAAATTATTTTCAGGGAAAATGAATGAGCCTAAAAAACAGACAATTGACCTGGGAAAACGTTTCTTTGAGCTCTGAGGAAAGTGGAGGCAAATTTAGAGGAGGTGGAGGGTGGAACTTTACCAAGAGCATGATTGTTTTATTATGCATATAGTCTCCTCAGTAATCTCTCAGAACTTCCCTCAGAAGAATATAAGTGGAGGGGATCCCCCCGAAACAAACAAAATTTATTTATAAGAAATTGCAGTCTATGGCCACACCACCCTGAACACGCCCGATCTGGTCAGAAATTGCATATTTATTCTTACATATTTAAACTTCAGTCACCTTCAAAGTATTCTTCATTTGATACAATACATCTGTCAAGATGCTTTTTCCACTGCTCAAAACAGTTTTGAACTCATCAGTTTTGATACTTTTTAGTCCTTCTGCTATTTTTTGTTTCATCTCTTCCACGTAGGCAAAATGTTTCCCTTTGAGAACATTCTTCATCTGGAAAAACAAAACAAAAAAAAGTCACTGGGATGAGATTGGGCAAATAGGGAGGGTGGGGCACGGGGTCATGCTGTTTTTGGTCAAAAATTGCTGAACACACAGCACAGTGTAGACAGGTGTGCTCATAAATCACCCATTATGAGATGGGTATACATATTGAAAGAATCTCCAAAAAATAATTCACTGAAGCTGGATTCAGCCTCTTACAACAGTGGGTGGTACGTTGATGCAGATGGGTTCCTAGAACACTTATAGTGGGGGAATCTTGTACTACAAGGGGCCCGCCTTCCAAAAGATATTTCTGCTTTTTGGGGTTCCCCCTTCTTTTGAAAAGTTAGTCTTAGTCGGTTTTCCAGTGATTGGTCTTTCCTGCTTATTTAATGAGATTCCTGGAGAGATGAGTTTTAAGGCAATTGCATTTCTTTTAGAAAGAAGTTTACTTAGTTAAATAAGAAAATTCAGAGTCCTTTCCTGTGCTAGAGGGTAGAGGGTGGAGTGGAAAGGAAAAACAAAAGAAGTTAGAAAGTTAATGGCTTTGGAAGCAGTTTCTAAGGCCTTTCACTTTTTTTTTTTTTTTTAATTCAGTGTGCTTAGCATGCCAAAGCACCATACTTTAGGGTATTGTTTTCTGTGCTCCAACTTTATCAACCAATCAATCTTTCTAGCTATCCACCTTTCTAACATCTTTATACAAATAAACTATATGTACATCCTATAATTTTGTATAATGTGTATGTGCTCTCCAATTTCTGAATAATATTCTTCCGACTGATGTCCTATTTTTGATTATGAATGTTTTACCAAACTCTATCACAAAATGCACCATAAAAATTATTTGGGGCAAATTTTTCTGGAGCCCTAAGTGATTGACTTTGGCCAAGTTTCCAATTGCTAGTTCAAAGAGTAAAAATGACTAAGGAACAAAATCAAATTATTTTGACCATGTGAGGCAAAGTTCCCAGAAATTAAAATTAAAAAATACATTGACCGGTCTCGGTGGCTCAGCCTGTAATCCCGCGCTTTGGGAGGCAGAGGTGAGTGATTGCCTGAGCCCACGGGTTCGAGACCAGCCTGAGCAACTTGGTGAGACCTCATCTCTACAATAAATCAGAATGAGCCGGGCGTGGTGGTGCGTGCCTGTAGTTCCAGCTACTTGGAAGGCTGAGACGGAAGGATCGCCAGAGCCCAGCACGTCGAGGCTGCGGTGACCGGAAGCGTGCCACTGCACTTCAGTCTCGGCGACAGAGTGAGCCTCCAACTCAAAAAAATAAAAATAAAAAATACAACTTAATGATTTTTTTATTCTGCTCACGTCTCAGCCAAAGACATTCTCAGTGACTGGGTAGATGTGAGCACCTTTAAATATCTGTAGCCTGGATTTTCATGGAAATCACTGTGATTCTTCTAAAACTTAAGAGTCATAATTAGTCTCATGCGTTTCTTTTAAAAGAGCTCAAGAACTAGTAGCATAAATAAGATAATCACAGCACTCCTCCCCCACACAAATAAATAAATAAAACTGAAAGGTCTAACCTTTGAGTTTTAAATTAAAAATTCCTGAAGCAATTACTTCAGGAAAATATGAGACCCCAAAATTATTCCAAAATATAAAGTGGAGATTCAGTAATGTGTCAGATAAGAAGATTAGATAGGGAAATTTTGTATTTGCTTCCACTGATACCATTTTGACCATAGTAGTTGTCCAGAGTTCACAACTTGAGACTTAAAACTTAATTGGAAGAGTCTCCTTTCAAGTGGTTAGTTGGGTATTGTACATTTTTCTGCTGGGGGAAAAGTCATTGATTCATCTTCTTTCCTTTTCAGAGAAAGACATTTTGGTTCAGCCTGTATAAGATGTGCCCATCTAGCACCTTCGAGCTCTTACTTAATGTGCCCTTCCTGTGCTGACTATGGTCTGTAGAGATGACTTGTCTTCCACAGGCTTTTAGCTGATACTTTCCCTAGGAAGGTTTATCTCTCATTTCTACATTTGTTTAAGATATATATTTGTTCTCAGGATGTTTCTGAACTGAGACTGCAGAAGATGCTCTGAAACTTGGACTCCATAGCACAAGTCAAAATGAGTAAACTCTGAATGTCAGAAAATGTCAAGCCAAATCTTAAGTCAGAAAGTGTGCTTCCTAAAGCATTGTAACTCAGGTTTTACTTTCTTCTATACTGGTATTTCTTTTTTTCTTTTTTCTTTTTTTTTTTTTTTTTTTTGCATTTCTTCATTTTATTTACTTATTTTTTTATTGACAGATAAAATGGTATGTATCATGTATAAAAATGCTAAGAGAGTGGATGTTAAGTGTTCTCACCACAAAAGTGATAATTATATGAGGTAATGCATGCTTTAATTAGCTAGAGTTAGTCATTCCACACTGTCTATCTATTTCTTCAGCTTTGGAAAAGCTTGTGTAGCCTTACAGCATCATTCTATCTGCTATATCATTTTCAGCAGTAGTAGGTCCTGACTCTAGTATTTGGTCCCTCTATCTTCTTTATCTTTTTTAGGAAGGTTCAACTGAATGTGTACAAGTCCCACTTGTCTCCTTTTCATCTTTAGTGTATTCAGCCTCAAACTGATTTCTGAGAGAGAATGTTTTCTTTTGTTCCTATTCCTTTTCTTTCTTGCCACAGTATCTGCCTGCCCCTCATGTATATCATCTTTTATATGCTGTCTTGGGTTGTCTGCCAATAGTGAACGTTATTTCAGAGACTTCCAAAACTACCCCCAGTTCCAATGACTCTTGTCCTTCTCCAAGTTTCTTATTTGGAAGAATCACATCCAGTAGGCTTCCTCCCATGAGTACATCACCAATGTCTCAAGTCAATCTGTTCTTGTCTTTTCATCCTACCCTCTGTGCCTCAATATGTCTCTCTTTCCCAGACTTTTCCTTAGAGGCCAATTTCACATATCTCTTAGGTACAGGCAATGTGTGTAGCTGCACCTATACCTATCATATCATCTTGAAAATTATCTTGTAATCCGTTGAATATTTTACTTCAATATTCATGATCTTCCTATCTCAAATGGGTGAATTATTTTTAAAATGTCTCAGTCTTTAAAAAGATATTTTCCTAATTTCTCTTACCATGAAGATTTAAGAGGCACTTTCCCATCATTTTCTGGATCTTGGCTTGTTCTGGGGAAATTATTTCAATCTGTTCTTTCAGAACAGTTTGATCTGGTAACAGCTAACACATTTTCCCCCTTTATTTACCACTTTAAGAATAATTCGATCTAGAAACATAAACTTTTCCCTTCAACACATACTTTTTATAATTTATATTTCTAGTCTAACTTTCAGGTGTCAATCGGTTTTCCAAATGACATATCCCTTTTCTTTCAGTTGAATCACAGTGTCTTCTTTCTTTCATTTTTATTAGCTAGTTTTTTCATATCAAAACATGTGTTACAAACTACTACATTTTCTCTTTGAAGGAATCTGATACTTAGATACAGTGTTCTCATCAAATCCATGTTTATTTGTCTTTTTTATACTTGAGTTTGAATAATTTCTCTAAGTCCTATTTTAACCCAAGAAAATGTATATTTCCTTTATAGTTTAGGTCTACATTTCTTACTTTGTTCACTGATATAAAACTACCAATGTTTCTCTGGATGAAGTTGGAATTTAGGTCTCTGATTTTCAGAATATTATCAGAATTTATGTAATTAAAAATCAGGGCCAACTTGAGACCATAGCATAGAAGATGGTCCTTGAAATCTTTATAGACAAGTCACATGAATCTAAGGGTTTAGTCCCTGCACTTCTTTTTAGATTAAAACTCAGGGTGGAATTTGAAGTAGTTCGTCTCACACTGCCTGCCAAGTCTGACAGTAATAATTGAAACTAGAATTTCACTCACAGTGCCCTATAGCTCACATGGGAATTGGATACAGTCTAAAATCCTGGCCTGCACAATAGAGATGTGATATTGCTTTTGTTTTTGAATTGGTGTTGGCTGGAATGATGGTGGGCATGGTTCCAAGGGATGCCAATTTTGTTTCCTATGATAATAGTCCTTATTCCATGATCCATGAAACAACTGTGGACATTCTATCGATTATTAAGTATATCTATTACCACTGTACATTCTGGGTAATTTTCCTCAGTAACATAGTGTTCAATGTAGAAGTATTGCAAATATTTTATTGATATGATTTAAATGGTATCATTTTTAAAGTTCATACTATAATTGTTTACAAAACAATGTATTTGAATTTTATATTAGTGTTGTATCATCAACCTTTTTGATTGATCAATTCTAATAGCAAAATTATAATCATAACAAAGTGGTATCATACTCTACAGATTCTTTTAGACATTTTACTATGCAATCATTTTGACTATAAACAATGACAGTTTTGTTCCTTTCCTTCCTTATTTTGTTTTATTAATAGTAGCTAAGATATCCAAAACAATGATAAATAGAAATGGTGATAATGGATAGTTTCACCTCATTTCTAAACTTGACTGTGGAGGATATTATGCATGCTTGTCTTGAAAACAAATATATTAGTATGTATGTTTTCTATATGATTTTGTAGATGCCCAATCTCAGATTAAAAAGATACTCTTTAATTGCTTGTTTCTGAATATACATATATTCAGAATATATAGGTATATATTCTGAATACATATATGTTGAATGTATATACATGCACATATACGGGATTTAATTCATGAATATTTGTTTTGAATATCTGTAACAATGCTTATGAGAAAGATTAACCTATAATTTTCCTTTCTTCAATCTATTTACTGGTGATATTTTTGTCAGGCTTTGGTATCAAGGTTATACTGATCTCATAAAACAAGTTCAAAAAAGTTTTCCTCTTTTTTATATTATTTGAAAAAATTGTGTAATATTTGTGTTTCTTAAAAATATTTGGAAAAGTTCACTAAAGAAAACATTTGGACCTGAATTTTCACTGTAAGAAAGTTTTTATTTAAGGTATATAATTTGGATTTTCTATTTCTTCTTGTATCATGTTACTTGGTAAACTTAGAGTTTTTTTTCTTTTAAGCATTTGTTCATTGAATTTATATTTTCAAATTTGTTGGCATTATATTGTTCTTGATTTAAGAATAATTTTCTTTTCATTATTTGGTGTCATCCCTCTTTTATAGCTATTCATTATGCACACTTTTAGCTTGCTTTTAAGGCTCCTTTGGGGATAACCATACGCATTCCTCACTTACTACAGCTTGCTATATATTGGGATTTATCATTTCCAAGATAATGCAATGACCTTACCTTATGTAGATTTTCTTTCACTTCCCTCTTGTATTTCGTGCTTTTTTGTCAGATATATTGACATGTAGGTTATTATTGTTTTGCATAATTAATATTAATTCTGATTTGCCTATTTTCCATTGTTTAATTTTTCCTATTCCTTTCTGAATTTTTATGTTTCCATCACAGGTGATTGTTTTCTCTGCCCGAAGAACTCCTTTAGAAGATTTGTTTAAACCAATTTTTTTTTCTTTTGCCTGAAAACATCTTTACTTTGCCTTCTTTTTGTTTTCACAAGGATTTTTAAAAAATAACAGGGTATGAGATGAATGACTTTTCAAACATATGAAAACGTCAGAAATAATTTTTTTAAAAGAGTTGTGTGGTACAATTGAGGATTTACAACATAAGTAGGTTGCATGCAGTTGAAGTTTGGGCTTCTAGCTGGCCTTTTCTCCCCCGATAGTGGACCAGGTAACCTGAGTGCTGCCATGTGCCCCCTGCCCTCCTCTCTTCCTCCCCACTCAGCAGTGCCCAGCATTTGCCGATCCCACATTTGTGCTAGTGTGACCAGTGGTAGGGCCTGGTTATAAGTGAGAACTTGCAGTATTCAGTCTTTGTTTCTGTGCAAAAACTTTTCATTTTGATAAGGTCCACCTGTCAATCATAGCTTTTGTTGCATTTGCTTTTGAGGACTTTGACCATGAATTCATTGCCTATTCTAATGTCCAGAAGGGTGATCCTTAGGTTTTCTAATAGTTTGAGGTTTTGCATATAAGTCCTAAATCCATTCTGAGTTAATTTTTTTATTTGGTGATAGATAAGGGTCCAGTTTCATTCTTCTTCATGCGGTTAGGTAGTTTTCCCAGCACTGTTTGTTAAATATGATCTCCTTTCCCCAATGTTTGTTATTGATGACTCTGTTGAAGATGAATTGGTTGAGAGTCCATGCTTTGATTTCCAAATTCTCTGTCCTGTTCCATTGTTCTATGTGCTTATTCCTGTTCCAATATCACACTGTCTTGGTTACTGTAGGCTTGTAATAAAGTTTAAAGTCTGGAAGTATGGTACCTTTAGCTGTTCCTTTTGCTGAAGATTGCTTTAGCTAATTGTGCTCTTTTTTGCTTCCATATGAGTTTCTGTATTATCTTTTGTAGGTCTGTGAAAAATCATTTTGACAATTTGATAGTGATTGCGTTGAGTCTGTATATTGCCTTGAGTGGAATGGACATTTTGATAATATTCATTCTTCCAATTCATGAGCATGGGATGATTTTTCATTTGTATCATCCTTGATTTATTTGAGCAATCATTTATCTACAAGAAATATTTTATTTGTCTTGTTCTCTTGTAAATGTCTTTCATTCTTTGGTTGGATGGATGCCAAGGTATTTCATTTTTGTGTGTAGCTATTGTGAATGGAATTGATGTTCATTTGATTTTCAGCCTGCTTGTTGTTGGTGTATAGAAATGAAACTGTCTTTTGCACACTGATTTTGTATGCCGAGACTTTACTGAAGTCGTTTATCAGTATGAGAAGGTTTCAACAAACTCTCTAGGGTTTTCTAGGAATAGAAGCATATCATCTGCAAAGAAGGATATCTTAACTTCCTCTTTTCCTAACTGGATGCCCCTGATTTCTTTTTCCTGCCTGATTGCTCTGGCTAGGACTTCCAGTATTATGCTAAATAGGAGGGGTAAGAGTAGGCATTTTTGTCTTGTTCCAGTTCTTAGGGAGAATGCTTTCAGCTTCTGCCCATTAAACACAATATTGGTGGCAGATTTATCATAGGTGGCTCTTATTGTTTTGAGGCAAAAATTGTTTTGGCTAGGTGTTCAAGCATTTTTATTCAACAAGGGATGCTGGAATTTATCAAATGCTTTTTTTCTGCATCTAGTGAAATAGTCATGTGGTTCTTGGTTTTACACCAGCTAATGTGCTGAATTACATTTACAGACTTGTGAAGGTTGAACCAACCTTACATCCTGGGAATGACACACCTGGTCATGATAGATGATCTTTGCAATGTGTTGTCAGATGAGGTTTTCTGAAATCTTGTTGAGAACTTTTGCATTTATGGTCATTAGGGAAATTGGCCTGTAATTGTCTTTCCATGTTGGGTCTTTGCTAATTTGGGGTATTGGGATTTAGCTTCAGAGAATGAGCTAGGAAGAATTCCTTTCATCTCAATTGCCTAGAATACCTTCTGTAGAATTGGTATCAGCTCAACATTGTACATCTTGTAGAATTAAACTGAGAAAACATCTGGCCCAGGGCTTTTTATATCAAAGAGATATCTCACAACTGAGTCAATTTCCTGGATTGATATTATTGTTTAGGATTTCAATTTCTTCCTGTTTCAACTTTGTGATATTGAGTGAAGCCAGGAATTCTTTTATATCATCAAGATTTTCTAGTTTATTTGAATATAGTTGTTCATAGTAATCTCTGGTAATGTCCTGAATTTCTTCAGGGTCAGTTGTGACATCACCTTTTTGTTTCTAATTGTGTTTATACAGACTTTCTCTCCCTTATTTTTAGTCAATATTATCAGGGTTTTATTAATCTTATTTCACCTTTCAAATAGCTAGATTTTTTTCTTGTAGATAATATCTATGATATTTTTGTCTTGTATTGTGACTTTACCTTAGTGATCTGAATTTTTCTACTGAATTTATGATTTAATTATTCTTGCATTTCCAGTTCCCTTAAGTATGATGTTAGACTATTTACCTGTGATCCCTCTATCTTCTTGATATGTGTGTATAATGTTATAAACTTCCTTCTCAACATCACTTTCATGGTATTCCACAGGTTTTGATATATTGTGTCTTTGTTTTCATTTGTTTCCAGGAATCTTTATTTCTGTCTTCATTTCTGCATTGACCCCAAAGTCATTCAGAACCATGTTGTTTAATTTCTATGTATTTGTGTGTTTTGGAGGGTTCTCATTGGTGATGATATTTATTTTTATTCCACTGTGGTCTGAGAAGATTCTTGGTATTATTTCAACTTTTTTGAAGTTTGCTTTTTCTTGATTTATGCCCAAGAATGTGTTAAATCTTGAAGCCTGTTATATGTGCTGATGAATAGAATGTTCACTCTGTGGTTTGTTGGGTGGAGTGTTCTGTAGATGTCTATTAAATCCAGTTGGCTAACTGCTGAATTAACATTCTGGATCTTCTTGTTTGATTTTTGATTTGATGATCTGTTATTATTGGGGTATTAAAGTTTCTGAATATGCTTATATGGGTATCTCTGTCCTCTCTATGGGTATCTCTGTTCTCTCTAAGTTTATGTAGGAATTGTTCTTATAATGCAAATATATTTAAAATGAATATTGCTGGTGGAATGAGACTTTTTATTATTATGTAGTATCCTTCTGTTTCCTTTTTAACTTAAATTGATTTGAAGTCTTTTTCGCCTGATATAAGAATAGCTACCCCTCCTTTTTGTTTTCCATTTGACTGGATGATCTTTATTCATCCCCTTACTTTAAGACTGTGGGTGTCCTTTACAGTGAGGTGGGTTTCCTGGAGCCTGCAGAATATTGGATCATGTTTCTTTCTCTTTCTCTGGCTTGCTATTCTATGCCTTTACAGCAGTGCATTCACATTAAGTTAATTATTCATCTGTGAAAGTTTATCTCTGTTATAATGCTCTTAAGAGATTTTTTTGCTTCTTTCTTACTTATTTATTAGATTTTTGTAGATGATCTGTGTGATCTGTTAACTCTGCACTTGCCTGTGCTTTTTCAATGGGTGGAACTATTCTTTTGTTTCTGTGCTCAGAGTTTTCTTAAGCATCACCTGAAGGGCTAGTATGGAAGTGATGTATTCTCTTAAGGGCTGAATCCCTGGGAATGATTTTCATTCTTCATCACTGATGAAGCTTAGCTTGATAGGGTAGGGAATTCTTGGTTGGAATTGCTTGTCCTTAAGAAAGTTTAAGATGGGACTGGAGTCCTTCCTGGCTTGCAGGAGTTCTGCAGAAAAGTCTGCTGTCATTCTGATAGGTCTTCCTCAGTAGAGGTCTGTCTCCTCTCTCTAGCTGCCTTTAGTATTTTTCGGATATTTTTCTTTTATGAAATCCTAGTAGAGATGGAGTACTATGTATCTTGTTATGGTTTCATGAAATACCTTGCAAAAATTATTTGAATCCTTGCATTTGAATGGCTGCCTCTCTAGCAAGATATGGGAAATGTTCTTGTGTGACCTCTTGGAAGGCTTGTTCCAGGGTGTTCTCAGTTTCCCCTTCTATTTCAGGGATGTCAATCAATCATAGAGTTAATCTCTTTACATAATCCCATACCTCTTGTAGGCTTTGTTCCTTCTTTTTTGAGACATTTCTCCTTTTTTTGGGTCAGACTGGGTTATTTCAATATTTTGATCTTCAAGCTCTGAGATTCTTTCCTCTGCCTGGTCAATTCTGCTACCTACGTCTGTCATTGAGCTTCGAAATTCCAAGAGGGAATTCTTCATTTCTAGGATTTCAGATTGGACCTTTCTTATATTGGCCAGTTCAACTTTTATTTCCTCCACTGCTTTTGTTGTCTAGATGACATTTGCTTCCAACTTCTTATGGTTTTCCTTAGCTGTTTTAGCCATCCATTGTCTGAATTCTGTGATGCCTCTGAGAATTTGAGGATTGCTGGTGTTTTTACTGGTTCTTCCTCATCTGTGTGGACCAACTTTTTCCTTTTTATTATTTTTTAGTTTTGTTGTTTTGTAGTTAGATACAGTCTAGCTGCCTTAGGGCCTTTTCTGCATTTCAAAATAGTTTGCACACACCAGAGAGAGGGAGCAGCTACTTCAGCTCTGCCACTCTTGCTAGACAGTGTTCCTCAGAACTCAAAGTAACTCTCTGCTGCAAAGTTTTTCCATGGTCTGGCTGCCATATTGCTTTCTGACCTCCAGTTGCAAAGTCTTTGTGGGGATCCAGAGGGGGGATAGGTTCCCTGGCTTCCATAGCAGCACTGTTGGGGTGATAGTGCCATCTGCAACCCAGAAGAGCTTCTCCCAGAAAACAAGACTAATAGTTGTCTTTCACAACTCCCTCTCCCCTGCCAAAGGCCACACTCAGAACTTAACAGCAGCAGAGTCCCTGCCATGGTGGGACATGTCCTTGTGGTAAGTGAGGATGGCAGGCAATCCTTTCTGATCCAAGGGCTGGCTGCCAGACACTTGTGGCAGGTACTGAGTGAGTGCAACTAGCAGGTGAACTTTTCCAGAGAGGAACTGGCCTCCACACTACTGGCAGGGAACGTGTTCTCAGAGATTGACTGGCAGTAGGCTTTCTGAGCTTGGGTGGGTTCCCAGTTCCATGTGGGCTTTGGCAGCACCCACTGTGTCCTAACCAGACCTCCTTCCACTGGGACTAAAGATCCATGCATTGCAAGGGGAGGGGAACTGTCACAGGACTGTCATCCTGTTTTGCTCTGTAAGAAAGGTGCCAGTCGACTACTTCCAGGTGACCATCTTAGGTCTTCTGCAATAAATCTCTCCAAGCAATTTTTTCAAATTAAAAAAAAAAATTACAAGTAGCCTGTCTTAAAGTTGATTTGGCCACTTTGTAAGACATCATTCTTAACTAAAACATTTTCATGAAATCCCAAATATTTAACTGCTAAGAAGAAAAGATAAATTATATTGCTATAATACTTACTATGTCTCTATTGGAATAAAACTATCATTTCCATTCCTCTACTGAAATTAAAAAATAATTAGATTCAGGTATGAACAGCAAAACTGCTCTTTATATTATATGTAGATATTCATCATATTATTTAGAAATAGAATTGCATAAATTACAGTAAACAAAATCACAGATTTTGAAAAAAATAGTTTTTACATAGTGTGAAGATGTTTGTTGAAAAAGGCACAAATGAAAACTGTGACCTACTTCATGCATGGCACATTTAATTGAAAATAAACATAACCTTCATTTACACTGTTCAGATGTTTTAAAAACAGGTCTACAATTGAAGTTGAAAGTTTCTTACTAGTTAACACAATTGACTTAGCTTCTTACTAACAAACTCTTTCAACAGTGTGTCAGATTGTAGATTTCTACCAAGAGAAACCTTGAGAAGAAGATACTTCACACTTACAAGAGGCTTACTTCAAAACAAAATAAAACAGAGAAGCAACTTTCCTTAATCTTTTTTCTTAGATCTTATACAGCATCTTAAAATAGCATTTGTTATGCCAGCAATTCAACATATATAGGTTGAAATGTTCCTCTGTCTTTAGTTTCTAGTGAAAATAATTTTTTTATCAATATTTTTTATTATGATATTGTAGGGTACAGTTAAGGGTTAGGTATACAAATATGCTTCGTTCAGGCACCTTTGTTGATAAGA
>NW_007068415.1:0-1087 GCF_000164805.1 Carlito syrichta | reverse complement strand
TCCAAGATGTTAAGCCTTTGTCAGACCTGGAGTTGGCAAATACTTTTTCCCAGTTTGTAGTCTGTCTCCCTGCTCTCTTGATGGTTTCTTTGACTTTGCAGAAGCTTGTCAATTTAATGAGGTACCACTTGTCTATCTTATCTCTTATGGACTGTGGGTTTTGTGTTTTGTTCAGGAATTGGATGCCAGTTCCAATTTCCATGAGGGTATCTCCTTCATTTTCTAAGGTTCTTATGGTTTAAGGTTTTGCATTTAGGTTTCTGATCCATTTGGAGTTAATTTTTGTGTATGGGGATAGATAGTGGTCCTATTTCAATCTTCTGCATGTGGTCAGCCAGTTTTCCCAGCACCATTTACTGAATAGGTTCTCTTCTCCCCAGTGGTAGGTGGTGGAGGCTTTGTCGAAGATGAGTTGTTTGAGAAATTGAGGTTTTACTTCTGGAATCTCAATTATATTCCATTGATCTATATGCCTGTTCCTATACCAATACCAAGATGTTTTGATGATTGTAGCATTATAGTAAAGTTTGATGTCTGGTAATGTGATACCACTTCCTTTTTTTTTTTTGCTGAGGATTTTTCTGGCTATTCTTGGTGGTTTGGGTTTCCATATGAATTCCTGTGTTGTTTTTTCTAGGTCGGAGAAGAATGTTGCTGGTAATTTGATAGGTATTGCATTGAATCTGTAGATTGCCTTAGGTAAGATGGACATCTTCATAATGTTGATTCTTCCAATCCACGAGCATGGAATATTTTTCTACTTGTTTGTGTCATCCTTGATTTATTTGAGCAGAGTTTTGTAGTTTTCATTGTAAAGGTCTTTCACATCTCTGGTTAGGAAGATGCCAAGGTATTTCTTTCTTTCTTTTTTTTTTTTTGTGGCTATTGTGAATGGAATTGTGCTTTTTATTTGGGTTTCTGTTTGATTATTATTGGTGTAAAGAAATGTGATTGTCTTTTGCACACTTATTTTATATCCTGACACTTTATCCAAAGGCCTTTATCAGTGTAAGGAGGTTTTTGACAGATTCTCTTGGGTTTTCAAGGTACACAATCATGTCATCTGCAAAGACAGATAACTTGACTT
>NW_007068414.1:0-439 GCF_000164805.1 Carlito syrichta | reverse complement strand
TATTTTATTTTATTTTATTTTATTTTATTTTATTTTATTTTAAGTTGGAGTCTCACTCTGCCGCCCAGACTGCAGTGCAGTGGCATGCTCCCGGCCACCGCAGCCTCGACCTGCTGGGCTCCAGCGACCCTTCCGCCTCAGTCTTCCAAGTAGCTGGAACTACAGGCGCATGCCACCACACCCAGCTAGTTTTTGGTTTATTGTAGAGACGAGATCTTGCCAAGTTGCCTGGACGGGTCTCGAACCCGCAGGCTCAGGCAATCCGCTTGCCTCGGCCTCCCAAAGTGCTGGGATTACATACTGAGCCAATAAGCCCGGCAGATGCTGTTATTAATGGAGTTATCGTCACTTAACTTTTAGATTGATTGCTTTTTTACACAAAAGTATATTTTAAGCCGGGCCCAGTGGCTCAGCCTGTAATCCCGCACTTTGGGAGGCT
>NW_007068413.1:0-334 GCF_000164805.1 Carlito syrichta | reverse complement strand
TCAGTAAATGGTGCTGGGAAAACTGACTGACCACATACAGAAGATTCAAACAAGACCCCTACCTCTCCCCATACACAAAAATTAACTCTAAATGGATCACAGACCTAAATGAAAACCTCAAACTATAAGAACCCCTACCTCTCCCCATACACAAAGATTAACTCTAAATGGATCACAGACCTAAATGAAAACCTCAAACTATAAGAACCTTAGAAAATGCAGGAGACACTCTTATGAAATTTGGAACTGGCAACCAATTCCTGATCAAAACCCAAAAGTGCCCAGGCCATAAGAGATAAGATAGACAAGTGGGACCTCATTAAACTGACAAGCT
>NW_007068412.1:0-1191 GCF_000164805.1 Carlito syrichta | reverse complement strand
CGTATGTCCTTTATTTTCTAAGGTTCTTATGGTTTGAGGTTTTACATTTAGGTCTCTGATCCATTTGGAGTTAATTTTTGTGTATGGGGATAGATAGAGGTCCTGTTTCAATCTTTTGCATGTGGTCAGCCAGTTTTTCCAGCACCATTTACTGAATAGGTTCTCCTCTCCCCAGTGGTAGGTGGTGGAGGCTTTGTCGAAGATGAGTTGGTTGAGAAATTGAGGTTTTGCTTCTGGAATCTCAATTCTATTCCATTGATCTATATGCCTGTTCCTATACCAATACCAAGCTGTTTTGATGATTGTAGCCTTATAGTAAAGTTTGAAGTCTGGTAGTGTGATACCACCTGCTTTGTTTTTTTTGCTGAGGATTGTTCTGGCTATTCTTGGACGTTTGTGTTTCCATATGAATTCCTGCATTGTTTTTTCTAGGTTTGAGAAGAATGTTGCTGGTAATTTGATGGGTATTGCATTGAATTTGTAGATTGCCTTAGGTAAGATGGACATCTTCACAATGTTGATTCTTCCGATCCATGAACATGGGAAATTTTTCCATTTGTTTGTGTCAACTTTGATTTCTTTGAGCAGTGTTTTGTAGTTTTCCTTGTAAAGGTCTTTCACGTCTCTGGTTTAGAAGATGCCAAGGTATTTCAATTTTTTGTGGCTATTGTGAATGGAATTCTTTTTTATTTGGGTTTCTGTTTGTTTATTATTGGTGTAGAGAAATGCGATTGTCTTTTGTACATTTATTTTTTATCCTGAGACTTTGCCAAAGGTCTTTATCAGTGTAAGGAGGTTTTTGACAGATTCTCTCGGGTTTTCAAAGTGTACAATCATGTCGTCTGCAAAGAGAGATAACTTGACTTCCTCTTTTCCTGTTTGGATATCCCTGATTGCCTTCTCTTCTCTGATTGCTCGAGCCAGGACTTCCAATACTATGCTGAACAGGAGGGGTGAGAGTGGGCATCCTTATCTTGTTCCAGTTTTCAGGGGAAATGGTTCTAATTTTTGTTCATTTAGGTGTATGCTCGCTGTGGGTTTCTCATAGATGGTTTTTACTATCTTGAGGTATGTTCTCTGTATGCCTAGATCCTCAAGAATTTTTATCAAGAAGGGATGCTGGATTTTATCAAAAGCTTTTTCTGCATCTAATGATATAATCATATGGTTTTTGTTTTGACATCTGTTGAT
>NW_007068411.1:0-589 GCF_000164805.1 Carlito syrichta | reverse complement strand
TAGTTTGTTCTTTATTTCAATCACAGTATTCTTTACTGCTGTTATCTCAGTTATCAACTCTTTCCTTTTTTCTTCTTGTCTCTCCTCCATTCTTTTTATTCTCTCTATTAATGTCTTGATATCTGGATTTGTAGTAAGTGACCAGTCATTCTGGGTCTTCATTGTTTGCATGAAGTCTGAAGTCTGTTTTCTCAATGTCTGATCTCCCAGGGGTCTGTGTGAGACCTATATTATTCTTTTGATTTTTCTTTATTTGTGTAGATTTGCCTCCCCACTTTTTCCTTTTTTTCTCCATCTGTCTTCTTTAAATCTGTTGTTCAGGGGTGATGGGGTTGCTTTTTGCTTCTGTTTGCTCAATCTCCTATTATTCCTTATGTGAATCTTCTGCTTTGTTTGATTCTGAGGTTGGACTGTAGGTTGAGGATTATACCTTTTGCAGCTTTGAGATTTATTTGAGGGGAGAGCTGTGATTCAAAATTTATCTGCAGATCCAAGTATCCACTGACAGGTGTATGGATACACTGGATCCTGCTTCCCACTGCCTTGTAATCTGTTCATGAAGTGGGGGTATTGGTTTGCTCCCTGAAAG
>NW_007068410.1:0-466 GCF_000164805.1 Carlito syrichta | reverse complement strand
CTTACTACAGCTTTTAAGGCATCCCAGAGATTTTGGTAAGATGTTTCTTCATTTTCATTTGTTTCCAGGTATCTTTTGATCTCTGTTTTCATTTCATTTTTGACCCAGGAGTTGTTTAGCATCATGCTGTTTAGTGTCCATGTCTTTGTGGGTTTTGGGGGGACCTTCTTGGTGTCAATGCTTATTTTATTCCACTGTGGTCCTAGAAGGTGCATGGTAGAATTTTGGTTCTTTTAAATTTGCTTATGCTTGATTTATGGCCAATTATGTGGTCGATCTTAGAATACTTTCCATGCAGTCATGAGTAGAATGTGTATTCTGTGATCTTTGGATGGAGTGTTCTGTAGGTATCAATTAAGTCCATTTGGTCTAGAGTCACATTGAGGTTCTGGATCTTATTGCTGATTTTTTGTCCTGATGATCTGTCTAGGGTTGTGAGTGGTGTATTAAAGTCCCCAGTTATGAT
>NW_007068409.1:0-367 GCF_000164805.1 Carlito syrichta | reverse complement strand
TTTTGGTTTGGGGGTTGGTTCATGTGTATTTTATTCTTTTTCCTGTACTCTTGTGAAAAATGTTGTTCTTTTTTCCTTTTTTTCTATGGTTAGTACTTTTTTTAAGTGTTTCATGTAGAGGTGGTTTGGTTGTAGCATAAGTTCTTAGGGATTGGATATCTGGGAATGATTTTAATTCTCCCTCACTGCTGAAGCTTAACTTGGCTGGGTAGGTTATTCTTGGTTGAAATTATTTATCTTTTAGGACTTGAATATAGGGCTCCAAGCTCTCCTAGCCTGCAGGGTTTCAGTAGATAAATCTGCTGCCATTCTAATTGGTCTTCCATGGTAGGTGATCTGGCCTTTCTCTTGCTGCCTTTAGGATTTT
>NW_007068408.1:2049-2821 GCF_000164805.1 Carlito syrichta | reverse complement strand
TAATTCAAGTGGCTAGCCAACTGGCTACCTAGGTCACTCGCTAGTTTAGTCAGCTGACTAGCCAGCTGGCTACCTGGTTAAGTAAGCTGGTTAAGTCAGTTGGCTAGCCACATGGCTAGTTAGGTAGCTAGCTAGTTAAGTCAGCTGGCTAGCCAGATGGCCACCTTCTTAATTCAGTGAGTTTGTGAGCTGGCTAGACGAATGGCTAGCTAGGTGGCTAGCTAGTTAAGCCAGCGGGCTAGCCATATTCCTATCCAGTTAAGTCAGCTAGTTAAGTCAGTCAATTAGCGAGTTGTCTAACTAGGTGTCTGGCAAGTTAAGCCGGCAGGTTAGCATGCTGGTCAGGTAGTTGGCCAGCTAGTTAAGCTGACTGGCTAGCCAGTTGACCAGCAGGGTGGCTGGCTAGTTAATCTGGCTGACTATCCGAAAGTCCAGCTGGCAGAATCCCTAATTAAGCTGACTGACTAGCCAGTTGGCCAGCCCGCTAGCTGGCTAGCTAGTTAAATCAGATGGCTAGCAGTCTAGCCAAACATGTAGTTAGCTACTTAAGTCAGCTGGCTAGCCAGCTATCCAGCCAACTTGCTAGTCAGCTAGTAAAATCAGCTAGCTATCCAGCTAGCTAATTAAGTCAGCTAGCTATTCAGCTAGCTAATTAAGTCAGCTAGCAATTCTGCTAAGAATTCAGCTAGCAAGTTAAGTCAGCTAGCTATATGCTTGCTAGTCAGCTAGCTAGCTGTTCAACTAGATAGGTAAGTCAGCTAGCCAGCTGACT
>NW_007068408.1:0-523 GCF_000164805.1 Carlito syrichta | reverse complement strand
TAAGTCAGCTGGTTGAGTCAGCTAGCTAGCTAGTTAGCAAACGGGTTGAGTCAGCTGGCTGAGTAGGCTAGTTAGCTAGATAGCTAACGAGTTAAGTCAGCTGGATGATTCAGCTACCTAGCTAGTTAGCTAACGAGTGAAGTCAGCTGCTTGAGCCACCTAGGAAGCAAATTAGCTAACAAGTTAAGTCAGATGACTAAGTCGGCTAGCTAGCACGTTAGATAACGTGCAAGCTAATTAGTTAGCTAGCATCTTAAGTCAGCTAGCTAGCTAGGCAGCTAACCATTTAAGTGAGCTTGTTAGCTAGGTAGCTAGCTAATTAGCTAAATGTTTAAGTCAGCTGGCTAGTGAGGTAGTGAGCTAGTTAGCTAACTATTTAAGTCAGCTGTCTAGCTAGCAGCTAGCTAGTTAATTCAGCTAATTAAGTCAGCTGGCTAGCCAGCTGGCTAGCTAGATAGTGAGGTAGTTAAGTCAGTTGGCTAGCCAGCTGGCTAGCTGGTTAATTCAGCTAGTTAAGAGAGCT
>NW_007068407.1:0-302 GCF_000164805.1 Carlito syrichta | reverse complement strand
GCTAGTTGAGTCAGCTGGGTAGCCAAATGGCTAGTTTGTTAAGTCCGCTAGTTAATTCAAATGGCTAGTTCGTTAAGTCCGCTAGGTAGCTAGCAAGTTAAGTCAGCTGGCTTGCCAGCTGGCTAGCTGATTAAGTCATCTAGTTAAGTCAGCTGGTTAGTGACCTGTCTAGGTAGGTAGCTAGCTAATTGAATCAGTAGGTTAGCTGGCTAGCTAGCTAGTTAAGTCAGTGATTTAAGTGAGGTGGTTAGTTATCTGGCTCACTAGATGGCATGCTAGTTAAGGCAGCTGGCTAGCCGGAT
>NW_007068406.1:0-304 GCF_000164805.1 Carlito syrichta | reverse complement strand
TGTCTTGCAGGGGTTCTCTGAATCTCTTGTGTTTGAATTTTTGTATCATTGATGAGATGAAGGAAGTTTTCTTGAATGATTTCATGAAATGTTTGTTCCAGTGTGGTCTCTGTTTCTCTGTCTCAGGAAGGCCAAGTACTCTTAGGTTTGGTCTCTTGAAGTAATCATTCATCTCTTGGAAGTTTTGTTCTGTCTTTTAAAGTTTCTTTTCTACGTTTTTGACAATTTGGGCTATTTCTGTATTTTGGTCTTCAAGCTCTGAGATTCTTTCTTCTGCTTGGCTAATTCTGCTTTCCATGCTTAT
>NW_007068405.1:0-313 GCF_000164805.1 Carlito syrichta | reverse complement strand
AGCTAGCTAGTAAAGTCAGCTGGCTAGCTAGTCAACTAGCTAGTTAAGTAACCTAGTAAAGTCAGCTTACTACCCAGCTGGTTAGCTAGGTAGCGGGGCAGTTAATTCAGCTGGCAAGCCAGTGGGCAACATAGGTAGCTAGCTAGTTAAGACAACTGGCTATCGAGCTGGATAGCTAGGAAGCTAGGTAGTTAGTTCAGCCTGCTATCCAACAGGCTAGCTAGTAAAGTCACCTAGTTAAATCACCTACCTAGACGACTGACTAGCTAGGTCAGTAGACAGTTAAGTCAGATGTCTAGCCCGCTCTTTAGCT
>NW_007068404.1:0-323 GCF_000164805.1 Carlito syrichta | reverse complement strand
TAAGAATGGCCATGATTAATAAAACAAACAACAACAGATGCTGGCAAAGATGCAAGAAAAAGGAAAGTTTCTGCACTGTTGGTGGGAATGCAAACTAGTTCAACCTCTACTGAAAACAGTGTGGCAATTTCTAAAAGAATTATAAACTGACCTTCACTCTACAGAAAAGTTACCTGCACACACATGTTTATTGTAGCACTATTCATAATAGTAAAAACATGGAACCAACCATACTGCCCATCAAAACTGGACTGGATAAAAATATGTGGTACATATACATGATGGAATATTATGCAGCCATAAAGAAGAACAAAATTATGGAC
>NW_007068403.1:0-426 GCF_000164805.1 Carlito syrichta | reverse complement strand
CAGTCCACTCACCTCAGCCTCCCAAAGGCGCAGGATTACAGGCTGAGCCACCGAGCCCGGCTTGACTTTTTTTTTTTAAGTCAGGGTCTCACTCTATCACCCGGACTGGAGGACAACGGCATGATCACAGTTTACCACAGCCTCAACCTTCTGGGCTCAAGTGACTTCTGTCTCAGCTTCCTGATCAGCTGGGACTATAGGCACACACCACTACACTCAGCTAATTTTTTTTTTTTTTTTTTGAATTGGAACCTCACTCTGTCACCCAGACTGGAGTGCAGTGGTCGCTCCCGGCCACCGCAACCTCGACCTGCTGGGCTCCGGCTATCCTTCCGCCTCATCCTTCCGAGTATCCAGAATTACAGGCGTGCGCTACCACACCTGGCTGATTTTTTGATTTATTGTAAAAATGAAGTCTCGCTGCCC
>NW_007068402.1:0-574 GCF_000164805.1 Carlito syrichta | reverse complement strand
AAGACCAATCAGAATAGCAGCAGATTTATCTACAGAAATCGTGCAGGCTAGGAGAGCTTGGAGCCCTATTCAAAGTCCTAAAAGATAAACAATTTCAACCAAGAATAACCTACCTGGCCAAGCTAAGCTTCAGCAGTGAGGGAGAATTAAAATCTTTCCCAGATATCCAATCCCTAAGAACTTATGCTGCCACCAAACCACCCCTACATGAAACACTTAAGAAAGTACTAAACACAGAAGAAAAGGAAAAAAGAACAACGTTCTTTACAAGAATACAGGGAAAGAATAAAATACACATGAACCAACCCCAAAACCAAAAGAAAGACAAAAAACCAAGTGAAAGAGCAACAACTCTATAAGAACTCTATGATAAGGATGAACTCTAACATGTCAATAATTAACCTGAATGTGAATGGGCTAAATCCACCACTGAAAAGACATAGAATGCCAAAATGGACAAAATATCACCAGGCAACAATATACTGCCTTCAAGAGACCCATCTCACTAGAAAAAACATGCACAGACTCAAAGTAAGAGGATGGGAAACAAATTTTCAGGCAAATGGAACACAAA
>NW_007068401.1:12529-36499 GCF_000164805.1 Carlito syrichta | reverse complement strand
CGTCTTCTCATTTGTTGTCTTGCGGGGGTTCTCTGAATCTCTTGTGTTTGAATTTTTGTATCACTGATTAGATGAGGGAAATTTTCTTGAATGATCTCGTGGAAAGTTTGTTCCAATGTGGTCTCTGTTTCTCCTTCTGCCTCAGGGAGTCCGATTATTCTTAGGTTAGGCCTCTTGAGGTAGTCACTCATCTCTTGAAGGTTTTGTTCTGTCTTTTTTAGCTTATTTTCTGTGTTTTTAAGAGTTTGGGTTATTTCTATATTTTGGTCCTCAAGCTCTGAGATTCTTTCTTCTGCTTGGGTAATTCTGCTTTCCATGCTTATCAATTTGTTATTTATTTCATTCACAGTATTCTTTATTACTGTTATCTCAGATATCAGCTCCTTCCTAGTTTCTTCTTGTGTCTCCTCAATTCTTTTTAATCTCTCCATTATTGTTTTGATATCTACATTTGCATTTTGAGACCCTTCATTCTGGGGACTTTTCATTGTTTGTATTCCAAAGTCAATTTTCTCAGTGTCTGCTCTCCCAGGCGTCTGGGAGAGACCCATACTCTTCTTTTGGTTTTTCTTCATTTCTGTAGATTTTTCTCCCTTTACCCCTTTCCCTCCCCCTCTTCAATTCTGTTTTTGAGGGAAGGTGGGGTTGCTTTTATTTCTCTTCTGCAATGACCTGTTCTTCCTTATGAGGGTCTTCTGGTTTTGTTCACTTTTCCCTCTGCTTTACAGTCTGTCTATTCAGCAGTTTGCAGTCTTGGTCCGTTCAGATAATCTCACCAGTTCACCTATGCCGTCGCCATCTGCCCCGTCTCTCTCCAAATGATTTCTTATAGTATTATAATTGTTCAAGGTCCGCTTATGAGTGAGAACATTGGTACTCTCTTCTTTGTTTCTGTGATAGATCACTGAGTATGATCAAGGGAGACTACTTTTAAAGCAAGAGACCAGGTCCTTTCCCTCAGAGTTTGGTTAGCCATCAACAACCTGGCTCTGCCTGCAGCAAGAGTAATGGGTAATGGATGACAACAGGGATTCTGCGACTCACTATCTTTCTTTCATTTTGTGAGCGGAAGTGAAACAAGTAATTAAAAGGGCCCTTATTATGGATCAGACATAGATCACCCATTGAAGTCTTTTTTGAATACTGCGAAAAAGGTGTTTTTTATTATGACCATTTGACAGATGAGGAATACTGAGGCTCCAAGGTGGTAAAGTGACCTGCTTAAGAATTCCCGCTCGTTTTGAGGTGAGTAGGTTCTCTTAGCCTACCATCAACTATTACATACCCTGGCAGGAAGACTGGGAGCAAAAGGAGGCCGTGAGAGGTGGGAAAGGAGAAGGTGGAATGAGATGTGAGGGAAGTACTCTGGCTTCTATATAAGGCTGATGACTATCTTGAAAGCCAGGATCTTGATGACATCTCGCTGGCAACTTTACAGGATAAACTTGTTCAGGTCCATTTATTTGTCATGGATTGTTACTTTTCTGTCTTCACATGGAATTTTGAGGAAATCCAACCAGGAGACTGCCGCCTCACATAATTGCCTCCATTGAACACTGCTATTTTTTAAAGTGTTTGAGTGATTTGTGTGGCTTTTTTTCGTGGCATGTTATACAGATTTATTAGTATAATTTCCAGGTTGATTAGCCTAATTTCTCTATTTAAAGGCAGAGTGTGTGTCCATTAAGCATTCCTGGAAAATTCGAAAGTCAGTCCCTTCCACTTAGGGAACAGGACTCAAATGCAGGGCTCCCCAGTAAGGAATTGTGACCTCCAGGAGACAGAGTTTCCTCTAGTCTTAGTATGCACCTTGCAAAAGGGGAGGAAAAACAGCATTCAAGTTTCCTTGCCCATCGCACCACAGTTGGGTATTTCCTTAACGGCTCCAGGATTGTTGATTGGAAGCATATGATTATAGTACTAATTTAACATGTGAGGAATCTGCTCTCCTGGGGGTGTCACAATCGCTGGGAAACTGCGAGGAGTGGACTGAATGGATCCAGGAAAAAAGTTTTCAACAGTCAGTCACACCCTCTCACCCCACCCTTTCCTTCCCTTTGCCTACAAGATTGTCAGGCCTCTTGGGGTATGATGCTGGGCCAAAACCGAAGGTGTGGAGCGTGCAGGTGGCCTCTAGGTGAAGCCTGAAAAGGTGTGGGCCTCTTTCTCTCACGTCCCTGCTCGCGAACCTTTACCCCTAGGAGCTCAGCAATTAGGCTTAGAAAATACTTGGGTTACAAGTCCATGCGTACTTGGCTGACCAAGCCTGGCTGAGCGACCCAAGTAGATAGTTGGGGGCGACCATTAGTTCACAGCGAAATAGACTTGCCTTTGTTGCGGCACCCCCTCTGGCTTGGGTGCCCCCTCTTGCAGCCTCCAGCATAGAGAAGTCGTCCAAATTCGCTTCTAGAGAAATCGAGATGGAGTGTGCATTGGCCTTTTGCCAGTCTCCTCCTGGCCAGTTGCAGATTTCCGACCAGAGTTGGGACTCCTCCCCCAATTCGTTTGCCTCTTGGGCTTCATCTTCCGCCAATTGTGACCCGAAGAACCCGCCGTCGGATGGCCAGTCGCTGGCAAGGGGAAGCAGCAGAGAGGCTTGGTTGAATGAAGGCCGTCTTGGCCTCTAGCTGGCGCCAAGTGCCTCCGTCAGCGCTCCTAGGCGCTCGGGTAACCTGTGGAGGGCGACAGCGGGCCCCCCAAACCCCCCCCCAGGAACGGCGTGGGCAGGAATGATCCAAGCCTTCAAGCCACGCAGCAGCTCTCTTTCTCGGGCTGGCTTGGAGCGTAACAGCGGCGCCGCGCCACTGTGGCACTCCCTCCGAAGCTGCAGCCTCCCCAGCCGCCGCCCACCAGGCAGTCCGTCAGTGGGTCTGTCCTGCTCCCAGCTGCGCGGAACGTGGGACGGTCAGCTCGCCTGCTGTCCGCGGTCCGTACAACCGTTTCGCACTGCATGGCCAATTGAGCTCAGCGGAGGTGAACCCACCCACTTGCCAGTCCAGTCCTCGACGGAGTACTGCCACTCACCTTATTTGGGAAAGGTAACTTCTGCTACCAACTCTCTGCCACATCCGTGCCTGTTACGCCCGGGGATGGCCCAGTTTTGCCACCAGCTCTGGTAAAGTGGCAGAAAGAGATACTCGGGCACTCTGACTGGGATCAGGGATGATGGGCATGCCAGGGTAGGAGGATTAAAGGGGGTACCAAACCAGCTCATGGATTTAAGGACTTGTGAGGACGTTTTACCCACTCCTGAAAAGTCTTCCGTGGGGATGAGTTGGAGAAATGAAGAAGAGAGGAGGAGGGGAAGTGAGGAGCCGAGGGCAGAGAATGGGAAAGCTGCCACTGGCAGCAGAAAGCTATTGGTTCCTCCGAGGACGGAACCCCACCACAGGCTGCTGGACACTTCAACATCGCCCTGAGTAGTTCCTTCCTAGAGAGCGATGTGGGGGTTGGAGGCCACAGGATAAATGTACTTCTGTTGGCCCAACATTCCAGGCAGAGACCGAGTGGCAGTGACAAATGTAACGATTTTGTGGAAAGTGATGCCAACTTTAAGTGCATATATGCTCAAAGATGAAATCTGGATGGATGGAGGGCAATGAATCAGGGTAAGAGAAGGGAGGGATCAAGCAAGGGGTGCTGTATTCAGATATCTGCAAAGCTGGAAAGGATTACATTTGTTCTGTGTGGTCCCAGAAAAGAGCATCAGTATGGGTCAGAATTCAACAGAATGGAAGCCATCAGGAGGCAGATTTAAGCTTACCATAAGGAAGTACTTTTTTTTTTTGAGTTGGCGTCTCACTCAGTCCCCCAGGCTGGAGTGCAGTGGTATGCTCACAGCCACCCCAGAGCCGACCTGCTGGGCTCCTGCGATCCTTCTGCCTCAGCCTTCCAAGGAGCTGGAACTACAGGCGCGCGCTACCACGCCCAGCTAATTTTTGATTTATTGTAGAGACGAGGTTCTCCAAGTTGCCGGGGTTGGTCTCGAACCTTGGAACTCAGGCAGTCCACTCGCCTCGGCCTCCCAAAGTGCTGGGATTGCAGGCTTGAGCCACTGCGCCCTGCTAGGAAGTACTTTCTAATAGGGAAGAAGGAGTGCTTTTACTTTATATTAGGTACTTAACTGAGTACTCTGCGTAAATGATCCCGCTTAACACTTCCATCTATTCAGTGATAAAATAGAATGGCGGGAGGTGGTGAAGTGTAAGTTATTATAGGCCCTTAAACAAAAGGAGGTTGAAGAACCACCTGACTGCTATTTTATGGGGTATACTCAGACCTCATGTGGGGATTTGTACTATGTGACTAATAGGCCTTTTCAGACTCTGAGCATTTAGAATCCTAAATTAAGGGATCAGGGTTTTAGTTTTGTTTTGTTTTAAGAGCAAAAAGAACTGGAGACCTTGGCGGATCTCTGATCCAGACTCCTCAGAGTATCCATTCTGTGATTCCCTTTTTCCTGCATTGAAGGTTCAGGTTTGGCAAGAAATGGTTGTACTTAGGCAGTATGCAAAAGCAGTCTCTCTGGGTAACTACTGGATTGACTGAAACACACATTTAACTCCACAATAATTGTTCAACTGGACACCTAGAGGGATAGTTGGTTCAGTGTGAGCCACTGGAAGCATCTTCCTTTGACAAGAAAGATGTTGGAAGGGGAGTGGGAAGGACAGGATGTTGGAAACAGAAGAAAATAAGTCCCCTGCCTTATGAAAGGAGACACTGTGCTCATCTAGGCTGTAGATCGTCCTGATCCCAGATTAAAATGAGGTTGTTGGCAACTACTGTTGATTTGGTGCAGTTGAAAGAAGCTGGCGTTGCAAAGGAATTGAGAGGTTCTATCATCCACTAGTGTTGTGACTTTAGGGAAGTCCTGACACCTCTCTGGCCTTTAAGTTACCCATCTGTAAAGTCAGAGACTTAGACTTCGTTGTGCTAACTATCTCTAAAGATTCCTCTTGACCAGCAAAAATAAAAAATTAAAACAAACAAGCTAGACTTTGGTGTCTTGCACACTTGTATTTCAGAGAGTTGTAGAATCAGAGTTCCGTAATGATTGACGATGGATCTCTGCAGGGGACCAGTAATGCTACCCTCTTCTTTTATTAGCTAAAATGGGACTAAAATGGGACTCTAATATCCATTCAATTGAGATAGACTTTACATGGCTTGTGTTTCCGAACTTCGAAGGTCCTGAAGGGTAAAGAATCAGGGCTCCCTTTGATGTTGCTTGGATTTTACTACAGCAGCTGCATTGCTTTCTGGTCACGGCCAAGGGAATTGCCCTGGCTTATAGTGCAGAAGTATGAGGCATCTGCTGGTGTAGTGTATTGTGCTGAACACCTGGAAAGAAGGGCAGAGAGAAGTGGATAGAAGAGGCATCTTCCCTCAGAAGACCAAGTCTGTTATGGAAAAAGTGAATATAATGACCATATTCCAAAGCAGAATAACAAAGTACTTTGGGGATTCTGAAAAGACATAATCCATGTGGAATAGTAAAAAATACTCTGGACTAGAAGTTTTGGAGCCATGGGATCTAATCTTGGCTGGTTATCTAGGACAGCTCAGCCTGAGACTTGCAACTTTAAGGCCTCCTGATTTTTTTTTTTTTTTTTGAGTCTGAGTCCCACTGTATCACCCAGGCTGGAGTATAGCAGCATGCTCACGGCACTGCTGCCCCAACTGCTGGACTTGGGTGATCTTTCCACCTTAGCCTTCCAAGTAGCTGGATCTACAGACACACGCCACCATGTCCAGCTAATTTTTTTGATTCATTGTAGAGATGAGGTCTCATTAAGTTGTCCAGGCTGGTCTTGAACCCCTGGGCTCAGGTAATCTTCTCGCGTGTGCCTCCCAAAGTGCTGGGGCTACCGGCGTGAGACACTGTGCCCAGCAAGGCCTCCTGACATTAAATGAGTATTTATTTTTTGGATGAGTCCTCAAGAGACATTTGGGATGATCTTTAAAGGGCTCTGCATCAGGTTTATGTTAACATTGTTGGGCAGTAGAGTCTGGAGCAGAGTTTTCCTGGGCAAGTGAATAACACATGTGCTTTCCTGGAGGTTCTGGATATGCAGGGGACAGCTAATGGCTAGTGTGACAGCTTTCCTCCAAAGAAGCCCAGACATTCTGTATTTGCTCCTTAAAAGGCAATAGCAGCCATGTCTGGTTTGTGAGCTTGGCAGTGCATATGAGCAAATAGCCATGACAGTAAGTAGAGCCTCTTATAATGAGCTATGCTTTACATACTTTCCATTCTGTTCAGACATTCAAGGAATGGCAGTCGCTCCCTTTTGGGGAACTTGAGCAAATGACTTGCTGATAATAGACAATGCTTCCCAGTGTCAATGTAGAAGAAAAATACAGAATACAGTGGCCCATCATTGAGATAGCTGCTAGTGAACTGTGCATGGATCTGGTCTTTTACTAGGATACAGGGTGACTGGCCTAGTTGGCTGCCAAGAGATGGTAAAGGAGGTGGCCAGTGGATTGAGTGTCATCCTCACTGCCTGTCTGAAGCTGATGAGCAGAGGGCGTAGTGGGAGGTAGGGGGAAAAAACAAGGGAAGAGAAAGTCTACTTTCAGATCATGTGACTTGACTTTATGAACTTCATTCAAACAAAGAGTTTGAGACTATCAAGAGTAGATACAGATTACTGATGTGAAGCTGATGATATTGGAGAAAGCTATCCAATCCCACTTCAGACAGGGAAAGAACTTTGGTTTGGGAGTCAGGAGACTCTGGTACTATCAAGTCCCCTTTCCTCTCTGAGCCTCAGTTTGTCCATCTGTATAGGAGTGGGGAGGTTGGCCTAGATAATTCCTAATGTCCTTTCCAGCTCTAAAGATCTAGGAACCCGTTATAAGTTTGGATACTTCATACATGAGTCTACCTATTTTAGACCAAGAAACTTTGTCCAGAGTTAAAGTAATAAAGGCGGGAACTATTTTGAACTGAGGGCTTAAGAAACACCATTGCATTGGTGAATGGGAATAGGTAGAGGGGGAAAGGGGCCAGAGGTAGTGTGTATAGTTCTCCACACTTTGTGGTTTTTGAAACAGTAGAATTGTGTTGCTAGTATTGTCTTTGGAAAATCATTTCCCTCCCTCTATCCCAGAGCCCCTGTCATTGGTAGAGAAAGGTTAGTTGGAGTGTCGATGCATTGAATTCTTTGACTATTTCCTTTCCCCAACACCTCTTTTCCTCTACCTTTTATTTCTGTCTTCCACCAGCACTTCTCTCTCAGATTTCAAGAGACCACTGCTTTATCTGGAACATCTGACACACTGAGTTCTTTCTTCTTTCTACCTGAAAAAAGTAACTCCTGGGATCTTTCCCTTGTGTTTACCAAGTAAACCTTAAAGCCATTGTTATATTCCCTTTCCATAATTGAATGAACATCACTTTAACCTCAATTTATTTAGCTGCTAGGTCTTCTTACTCAATGATAGTAATGCCTTTTATTGTATTCTTGAATATAAGAGAAATGCTTTAACTTACTTTGAAATGCATAAAAACCCAAGATGTATAAATGGATGGATGGATAAATAAGTGATAATAGGTAAATGAATGATAAAGAATAGGTAAATCAATGAATGCCACATAATAAAGCATTGAGTAAAAATAACTAATTATAATCATATGATAAATAATCCAAACTTCACGAAAGTACACAGAATAAAAAATTAGAATGGGGATAAGGATGAAGAGAACTTGCTCTTTTTATTATGTGTATTTCTATATATTTTAGATTGGTTTACCAAGATTTTAGAACTATTTTTATGTCAATATATAGATCTACCTCATTTTTGAAAACAGCTGCATACTATCTTAAAGTACAAGTACACCATAATGCATTCTCAGTGGACATTTAGATGGTTTCCAGTTCTTATCTGTAACACACAGGGTTGCAGTGTAACTCTTTGACTATTATCTATGAGCATGTGAGCACCTATTTCTGTAGGGTAGATTCCTAGAAATTGAATAATTGTGCCAAAGGGGTTATGCTTTAAAATTATAGCCCTTCAAGATTTTATTATGTACATTTTCAACCATACAGAAAAGTTTTAAGAATTGTATAGTGAACCCCATACATTCACTACCTAGATTCTACTATTAACATTTAACTTTACTTTGTCACATATTCATCTACTCATCCCTTTATATGTTCATCAAACTGTCTTTTAATTTGTGTACATATTATGAACTAAATATGGCATTCTGAGTCATTTGCAGTTTATGTATTTTCTCTGTAAATTGTCTCTTCATATTCTTTGCCCATTTTTCTGTGGCTTTGCATTTTGCCTGTGGATCTGCAGGATCTTTTTTATTTTTTAATATATCTATGCAGTGGTGATATTTCAGAGCTTATGAGATTTTTTACAAAACAGTATTAGCTGAAAGCTCTGGAAATCACTCCTTTTCTACCCCTTTCCATCTCCTACCTCAGGCTTTCATTATTTTGTACCTGGACAATAAGAGTGATCTTTTTAAAACAAACCTGTATGTAAACCAATTAATTACCCAATCCTGACTTGTACTCCACATCTTTTTTATCCCCCCTTTTGATTTTTATTAAAAAGTCTGGGGTACAATTCAGGGCTAGGTATACAAATACTCATCTTGAAGTTACCCTTATCAATGAGGTGAGCCCCCACCTTCCCCAGGCAGATATCGACTACTGTCAATCGAACTCTCCACCCCACCACCCCTCTCCCTGCAGTTTCCCGCCACTTTCAATCTTTTAATTATAGTGGTATGGTAGTTGTTCAAGGTCCACTTATGAGTGAGAACATGTGATACTCAGCTCTTTGTTTCTGTGAAAGGTCACTCAGTATTATAAACTCTGATTCCATCCAGGTTGCTGCGAAGTCCATGATTTTGCTCTTCTTTATGGCCGCGTAGTATTCCATTGTGTATATGTACCACATTTTTATAATCCAGTCCTCTTTTGATGGGCAGCACGGTTAGTTCCATGTTCTTGCTATTGTGAAGAATGCTACAATAAACATACACTTGCAACTATCTTTTTCATAGAGTGACCTGAGTTCTTCTGGGTATATTCCCAGTAGGGGGATTGTGGGGTCATATGGAAGGTTGATTTTTAAAACTTTTAGGAATTGCCACACTGATTTCCACAGAGGCTGAACTAGTGTGCACTCCCACCAACATTGTAGAAGTGTTCCCTTTTTGCCACATCCTCTCCAGCATGTTATTTTTTGAGTTATTGATGATAGCCATTCTGACTGGAGTTAGGTGGTATCTCATTGTAGTTTTAATTTGCATCTCCTTAATGACTAGTGAGGCTGAACATTTTTTTCATATATCTGTTGGCTGCTCTTATGTCTTCTTGTGAGAAGTGTCTATTCATATCTTTAGTCCACTTTGTAATAGGACTGTTTGTTTTTTTCTTTTCAGCATGTTTGAGTTCCTTGTAGATCCTTGATGTTAGGCCTTTGTCAGACAAGGAGTTGGCAAATATTTTTTTCCCAGGCTGTGGGTTGTCTCCCTGCTCTCTTGATGGTTTCTTTGGCTTTGCAGAAGCTTGTCAGTTTAATGAAGTCCCACATACCTATCTTATCTCTTATGGCCTGGGCACTTTGGGATTTGATCAGGAATTGGTTGTCAGTTCCAACTTCCATAAGAATGTCTCCTGCATTTTCTAAGGTTCTTACCGTTAGAGGTTTTACATTTATGTCTGCGATCCATTTAGAGTTAATTTTTGTGTGTGGGGATAGGTGGGGGACCTGTTTTAATCTTATGCATGTGGTCAGCCAGTTTTCCCAGCACCATTTACTGAATAGGTTCTCCTCTTCCCAGTAGTGGGTGGTGAAGACTTTGTCGAAGATGAGTTGGTTGAGAAATTGAGGTTTTGCTTCTGCAATCTCAATTCTATTCCATTGGACTATATGCCTGTTCTTATACCAATACCAGGCTGTTTTGATTACTGTAGCTTTTTAATATAGTTTAAAGTCTGGGAGTGTGATACCTCCTTTTTTTTTTTTTTTTTTTTTTGCTGAGAATTTATTTGGCTATTCTTGATCATTTATGTTTCCATGTGAATTCCTGTATTGTTTTTTCTAGGTCTGAGAAGAATGTTGCCGGTAATTTGATGGGTATTGCATTAAATCTGTAGATTGCCTTAGGTAAGATGGTCATCTTCATAATGTTGATTCTTCCAATCCATGAGCATGGGATATTTTCCCAATTGTTTGTGTCATCTTTGATTTCTTTGAGCAGTGTTTTGTGGTTTTCATTGTAAAGGTCTTTTACATCTCTGGTTAGGAAGATGCCAAGGTATTTCATTTTTTTGTGGCTACTGTAAATGGAATTGTGCTTTTTATTTGGGTTTCTGTTTGTTTATTATTGGTGTATAGAAATGCAATTGTCTTTTGTACATTTATTTTACACCCTGAGATTTTTCCAAAGTCCTTTATCAGTGCAAGGAGGTTTTTGGCAGATTCTCTTGGGTTTTCAAGGTGTACATTCATATCATCTGCAAAGAGAGACAGTTTGGCTTACTCTTTTGCTATTTGGATACCCCTGATCATCTTCTCTTTTCTGATTGCTCTAGCTAGGACTTCCAAATTATGTTGAACAGGAGGGGTGACAGTGTGCATCCCTGTCTTGTTCCAGTTTTCCGGGGAAATGGTTCCAATTTTTGTCTGTTTAAGAGTATGCTGGCTGTGGGTTTCTCATAGATGGCTTTTACTATTTTGAGGTATGTTCCACCTATGCCTAGTTGCTCTAGGGTTTTTATCAAGAAGGGGTGCTGGATTTTATCAAAATCTTTTTCTGCATCTAATGATATAATCACGTGGTCTTTGTTTTTACATCTATTGATGTATTTTTTTTTTTGAGTTGGAGTCTCACTCTGTTGCCCAGACTGGAGTGCGGTGGCTGGGCTCCGGCGATCCTTCCGCCTCAGCCTTCTAAGTAGCTGGAATTACAGGTGTGCGCTACCATGTCCGGCTGATTTTTTGATTTATTGTAGAGATGAGGTCTTGCTGCCCAGGCGGGTCTCGAACCCACGGGCTCAGGCAATCCACTAATCAGTCGCCCAAAGGCATGGAATTACAGGCTGAGCCACTGAGCCCGGCTTATTGATGTATTTAATTACATTTATGGTCTTATGAATGTTGAACCAGCCTTGCTTCCCAGGGATGAAGCCTACTTGGTCGTGATGAATGATTGTTGAGATGTTTTGTTGAATCCAATTTGCTAGGATCTTGTTGAGAATTTTAGCATCTATGTTCATCAATGATATTGACCTGTAGTTCTCTTTCTTTGATGGGTCTTTACCTGGCTTGAGTATCAATGTGATATTAACTTTATAAAATGATTTGGGGAGAGTTCCATCTTTCTCAATCACTTGGAGTACTTTCAATAGGATAAGTATCCGTTCCTCCTTGTATGTTTTGTAGAATTCTGCCGGAAAACCATCTGGTTCAAGACTTTTTTTTTTGAATTGAAGTTTCTGTCGTCCAGACTGGAGTGCAGTGGCATGCTCCTAGACACTGCAGCCTCAACCTGCTGGACTCCGGTGAACCTTCCACCTCAGCCTTCCAACTCAGCCTTCCAAGTGACTGGAACTACAGGTGCGTGCTACCTCACCTGACTAATTTTTTATTTTTGTAGACATGAGGTCTTGCCAAGGTGCCTGGGTGGGTCTTGAACCTGTGGGCTCAGGCAATCCACTTGCCTCAGACTCCCAAAGTGATGGGATTACAGGCTGAGCCACCAAGCCTGGTCAGGACTTTTTTTTGTAGGTAGTTTTATTATGACATAATCAATTTCCTTGATTGTTACTGGTCTAGTTAGGGTCTCAGTTTCTTCTTGTTTCAGCTTAGGGAGGTTATGTGAGGTCAGAAAGTCCTCCATTTCTTTTAGGTTTTCAAGCTTGCTTCCATACAATTGTACGTAGTAGTCTCTGATAATCTTTTGTACTTCTTCAGGGTCAATTATGACTTTATTTTTTGTGTTTCTGATTGAGTTTGTTTGGGCTTTCTCTGTCTCTTTTTCTTGGTCAGTCTGGCTACTGGATCATCTATCTTGTTTACCCTTTCAAAGAACCAGCTTTTTGTTTCATTGATTTTTTTGTATTATCTTTTTGTCTTCTATGTCCTGGTTTTGGGCTTTTATGTTGAGAATCTGAATTCTTCTGCTCAAGTTAGGGTTTTGGTGATCTTGCATTTCCAGCTTCCTTAGGTGACTTGTTAGGCTGTTAACGTGTGATCTTTCCATTTTCTTCATGTGTATTTGTAGAGATATGAATTCCCCTCTTACTACTGTTTTCAAGGCATCCCAGAGGTTTTGGCGAGATGTTTATTCATTTTCATTTGTTTCCAGGTACTTTTTAATCTCTGTTTTTATTTCATCATTGACCCAGGAGTTGTTTAGCATCGTACTGTTTAGTGTTCATGTCTTTGCGGGTTTGGGGGAACTTTGTTGGTATTGATATTTATTTTTATTCCACTGTGGTCTGAGAAGGTCATGGCAAGATTTCAATCTCATGAAATTTGTTTATGCTTGATTTATGGCCAATGATGTGCTTGATCTTGGAGTACGTTTCATGCAGTGATGAGTAGAATGTATATTCTGTAGTCATTGGGAGGAGTGTTCTGTAGGTATCAATTAAGTCCATTTGTTCAAGAGTCTCATTGAGGTTCTGGGTCTCCTTGCTGATTTTTTTTCTTGATTATCTCTCTAGGGTTGTGAGTGGGGTATTAAATTCCCCAGCTATGATAGTGTTAGACTTAATCTCTTTATTAAGTTTGCCTAGACGATGATTTACAAACGATAGTGCCTATGTTAGGTGCTTATATGTTTAGGATGGATATTTCTTATTGATGGATTGAAACTTTTATCACTGTATAGTGACCTTCTTCATCTTTTTTGATTTTTGATAGCTTAAAGGGTATTGTGTCTGAGATTAAGATAGCAACTCCAGCTTTCTTTTGTGTTCCATTTGCCTGATATTTGATTTCCTATCCTCTTACTTTGAGTCTGTGAGTGTCCTTTCTGATGAGATGAGTCTCTTGGAGACAATATATTGTTTCCTCATGATATTTTATCCATTTTGCCATTCTATGTCTTTTCAGTGGTGCATTTAGTCCGTTCACATTCAGGCTAATTATTGAAATGTGAGGGTTTATCTTTGTCATGAGGTTCTTACAGAGATGTTGTATTTTTTTGTTTGTTGTCCTTCTTTTGTTTTTTTGGGTTGGTTCTTGTTTGTTTTCAATCTTTTTCTTGTACTCTTGTGAAGAACATTGTCATTCTTTTCTTCTGTGCTTAATACTTTCATAATAGTTTCTTGTAGGGATGGTCTGGATGCAGCATATGTTCTTAGGGATTGGAGGTCAGGAAAAGATTTTAATTCTCCCTCACTGATGAAGCTTAGCTTGGCTGGGTAGGTTATTCTTGGTTGAAAATGTTTTTCTTCGACAACTTTGAATATTGGGCTCCAAGCTCTCCTAGCCTGAAGTGTTTCTGTAGATAAATCTACTGCTATTCTAATTCGTCTTCCCTGGTAGGTAGTCTGACCTTTTTCTCTTGCTGCTTTTAGAATTTTTTCTTTTATACCTACTTTGTTCAGGTGAATTATTGTATGCCTAGGAGGTAGTCTTTTCATTTGTTGCCTTTCAGGGGTTCTCTGAATCTCTTGTGTTTGAATTTTCATGTCACTGATGAGGTCAAGGAAGTTTTATTGAATAATTTAATGGAATGTTTGTTCCAGGGTGGTCTCTATCTCTGTTTCTGCCTCAGGAAGTCCAATTACTCTTAGGTTAGTTCTCTTGAAGTAATTGATCACCTCTGAAGGTGTTGTTCTGTCTTTTTAAACTTGTTTTCTATGTTTTCGACAGTTTGCATTAATTCTATATTTTGGTCTTCAAGTTTTGAGATTCTGTCTTCTGCTTGGCTAATTCTGCTTTCCATGCTTATTAGTTTGTTATTTACTTCAATCACACTATTCTTTACTGCTGTTATCTCATTTATCAACCCCTTCCTATTTTCCTCTTGTCTCTCCTCAATTCTTTTTATTCCCTCTATTAATGTCTTGATGTCTGTGTTTGTAGTATGTGACCCATCATTCTGGGGGCTCTTCATTGTTTGCATTCTGAAGTCTGTTTTCTCATTATCTGATCTCTCAGGGGCCTGTGTGAGACCTATATTCTTCTTTTGGTTTTTCTTCATTTGTGTAGATTTTCCTTCTTACTTTTTCCTTTTTCCCCTGTATTCTTTAAAATCTGTTGTTCAGGGGTGGCAGGGTTGCTTTTATTCTGTTTGCTCAATCTCCTTTTCTTCCTTGTGTGAATCCTCTGGCTTTGTTCAATTCTGAAGCTGTACTGTGTATTGGGGCTATACTTTTTGCAGTTTTGAGTTTTATTTGAGGAGGGAGCTGTGATTCAAAATCTATCTGCAGATCCCAGTATCCACTGACATGTGTATGGATGCACTGGAAACTGTTTCCCACTGCCTTGCAATCTGTCCATGCAGTGGGAGTATAGATTTGCTCCCTTAAATAAAAATGAGGTAATAAAAAGGAAAGACATGGAATAGGGAGGGGGGAGCAGAAGGTGGAGAGAGAGAAGAGTAAGAGGGAAAACAGACAAAGCTACCAGCTAACAAATGAAAATAGACCTGAAGATAGATGCGTAAGAGAAAAAAAAAGAAAAGAAAAACAACCCCAAACAAAAACAATGATCACAACAAAATACTAGGACATACAATCATACAGACACACAAACTGTCCAACCTCCTTATGATGCACTGCTCCGCTACACAAACATGAGGTCTTGGATCCCAAGTTGGAGGCTGGGCAGAGCTGGTTGGAGGTGGGCTAGCAATGCAGTTCTCTGCCTAGTCACAAGACTCCAGATGATGTCTGGTTCTACTGCAGCCAGGTCCAGCTTGGGGAGGCAGAGTGCGAGACAGCTGGGCACCACAGGTCACATGAGGCTTGGGCCTCTTTTTGTACAAAACACTATTAACTGAAAACTTTTTGTACAAAACACTATTAACTGAAACTTCTGGAAATCACTCCTTTTCTACCCCTTTCCATCTCCTACCTCAGGCTTTCATTATTTCGTACCTGGACAATGACAAGAGTGATCCTTTAAAAACAAACTTGTATGTAAACCACTTCATTACCCAATCCTGACTTGTATTCCATATCTTTAAAATTAAAAAATATCTGATGATGTAATACCCCTGTTTAAAGCCTTTCAACAGCCCCACATTGCTTACAGAATGTAGTTCAAACTTTCTAGCCTTAAATCTAATTCTGTCTGATATCAATCTGCTTTTTAATTCCTACTCCTTTTACTGTAGCTTAAAGCTCTTGGGCACTAACCAAATTTAGCAACTTGTTCCTCTTCATATGCATACCTCATTTTTCCTCCTCTCTGGTTTTTCCTCTCACCTTTCACCTCAAACATTTGCCCTCTCTCCATCACCACATGACCAATTTTTGTTCATCCATTAAAGCTCAAATTAGACTGGACTTGATGGCTCAGCCTGTAATCCCAGCACTTTGGGAGGCCAAGGCGAATGAATTGCCGAGCCTGAGGGTTCAAGACCAGCTTGGGTAACTTGGCGAGACCTCGTCTCTACAATAAACCAAAAGTTAGCTGGACGTGGTAGTGCATGCCTGTAGTTCCAGCTACTTGGAAGGCTGAGGTGCAAGGATCCCTGGAGTCCAGTGAGTCTATGCTGGTGTGACTGTGAGTGTACCACGGCACTGCAGCCTGGGCGATGGAGTCGGACTCCAACTCAAAAGGAAAAAAAAGCTCAAATTAAAAGCCACTCCTATACAGCCTTCCCATGGTCCTTTCCTTCAAAAGGAGGATACTTCAAATGAAATTTACACTCTAAAACTTTAGTCTCCCTTCTCCTCCTTCCACATTTCTTTATTTTTTGTCATCCTTTCTCCCTCTCTCACTCATGCACACGTGAGCTGATTATCACCATCTACTTAGTTATGCACATATGTTTATAATGTCTTTCTGTTTTTTTTTTTTAAATACCTCTAAAGGTTTAAGCATTAGGTGCTTAGAAAATGAACAAATGAATAAATTTAGCCTGAAAATAAGCATTGATCCATATATGAGGGAGGATGTCCCCAGAAAATGAAATCTATTTATTTAAAATTGTGTATTTACTTTAAGAAATGGATTGGCAGTAGTGAGATATTACCCCTGGGAGGAGAAGGGTGGTACATAGCATCAAAAAGGATATCTGATCTCAAACCAGGCAAAGTGGGGACCAAAGGGAGGCCCAAACTTTACCTGTATGATGTCCACTTATATACCTAATCCTGAATTGTACACCACAACTTTAAAATAAAATATAAAAAAAGAAAATTGTGTATTTATTCTTACATGTTTAAACTCCAGTCACTTTCAAAGTACTTTTCATTTGATGCAATACATGTATTGAGACATTTTTTCAATTGTTCAAAACAGTTTTTGAACTCATCAGTTTTGATGCCTTTTAGAACTTCTGCTGTTTTTTGTTTCACCTCTTCCACATTGGCAAAACGTTTCCTTCTGAGGACTCTTTTCATCCAAGGAAAAAACAACAAAAAAATCACTCTGGGTGAGATTGGATGAATAGGGAGAGTAGAGCATGGGGATTAAGCCATTTTTGGTCCCAAACTGCTGAACACTCAGTGTGGTGTGGGCAGGTGCACTTGTAAATCATCCATCATAAAATTGGCAAAAATGAGGGAAGAATCTAAAAAAAAAAAAAATTCACTGAGGCCAAATGCAACTTCTCACAAAAATGCTAGCTGGTACACTGATGCCACTGGGTTCCTAGAACACATGCCTAAAGGAAGAAACCTGTGCTACAAGGGACCCATTCTTCAAAAGATAATTCTGGTTTTTTGGGGGGTCCCTCTTCATATCCTGAAAGAATCGAATGTCCCTATATGACTTAAGATCCCTGGTTTATTTGAAGATTTCCAAAGTGGAGTGCAATAGAAATGCGAGAAGGGTGGAGCAACCTGGGGTGTGCTTAGTGCTGGCAGACCTACTTTCTTTGCCACAGATGATGTGAGTAGCATGACTTAGTGAAAGAGGCAAGGAGGGGGCTATAGGTGGGACCCACAGAGTTATTGTTGAGCTATTGATGCATTGGGTGCTGCTGATATGCCATAGTCATTGTGAGTATAATGTAGGTGAAGCCACTTTGTTTTGTCACCACGAACAAACTACTCCCCCATTCTGAGCTTCAGTTTCTCATTGGTAAAATAATGGGAAAATACTATTGATATTGCCACAGGAAGGAGCAATTTAAATGATCTGCAAGCCGGGCTCTGTGGCTCAGCCTGTAATCCCGTGCCTTGGGAGGATGAGGTGAGTGAATTGCCTGAGCCCGCGGGTTCGAGACTCGCCTGGGAAACTTGGCGAGACCTCATCTCTACAATAAATCAAAAAATTAGCTGGGTGTGGTAGCGCGCTCCTGTAGTTCTAGCTACTTGGAAGGCTGAGGTTGAAGGATCGCTGGAGCCCAGCAGGTCGAGGCTGTGGTGGCCGTGAGCGGCCACTTTACTCCAGTCTGGGCAACAGAGTGAGACTCCAACTCAAAAAAAATAAAAATAAAAATAAATAAATAAATGATCTGCAGAAACACACAGATTAAAAATAACTAAAATATACAAGCACGAAGTAATTGTATGATATTAACGTTTAATTTTTGTGGTTAGTGAGTTTCAGATCCAGCATTTTTATAGCTTCATATATGACTTTGGACAATTACCTTGCTCTCTCTCAGACTTGGTTTGCCTTTTATAATACTGAATTCAACTAGATATGTGGTTTTCAACTAAGGCAACCTCCATGGAAGCCCAATTATCTCCAGGTATACTCCTTGGGCTCTGAAATTATCTTTTGACCTGAGGCCCAGAGATAGTCTAGACTAAGCTAAATAATCTCCAAGGGTCCAAGTTTTTAAATTTCCATGAGTCTGCCCTTTCAGGTAACTCTACCAATACCACCTTTTTCTAGGTGAAGGGCAGGAAAGAAGAACAAAATATGGCTCTTCTTTCTTTCCCACCTAATCTTAAGACCCCAGGCACACTTCTTTCCTACATCTGTGTCCTCACCATTTTTCAGTCAGAGTTGAAGTCTGCTTCCAAAGGATTGGCCTCATGTATGTATGTATGTTTGTATGTATGTATGTATGTCTTGTAGAGATGGGGTCTCGCTATGTTGACCTGGCTGGTCTCCAATTCTTGGCTTCAAACAATCCTCTAGCCTTGGTCTCCCCCAAAGTGCTGGGATTACAGGCATGAATCACCTCACCCAGCCTGGCTGTTATTTTTGGAGCTTGTTCTCAGAAACCAGTGCCATTATTAATGCCCGCATTCTAAACTATCTTTCTGTCTAATCCCAGTTGAAGGTAGTGGGGGCAAGAAACAATGGGTGAGGGAAGGAAGGCAAAGTCTGAGTTTTCACAGTTCTTTATGTAAGCCCCCCCCCCCGACACAGCCTTCTGAGTTGTGAGGAGGAGGAGCAACATCAATGGCACAAGCAACCCATAATGTGATGAATTCCCTAAGTTTTATCTCAGCTTACAACTAAACTTGCCACCAGAAATTACTCACTTTTTGAACCTATGAGCAGAACAGATGTTGCTAGTCTAAAAGCACTGAAAGTCAAACCCTTAGTCTAGTCTTCAAGGTATCCTTTTAAATCTCTCCATTTCTTCCTTCATTTATTAGAGCAACTGAATCCCTGAAAACCTAATTCAAGATCACATTCAAGTAAAATGTAAACTGAGCTCCAGAAAACGTTATTGAAGATGACATACAAATATAACAACACAGCTTAGTCTGTTTCAGAAAGAAATATTCCTGGTTTAAAAATGAGCAGGGAGAGGAAAGTATTTTCACAGATTAAAATTATCTCCAACTATTTTTCAGACTATATAATGGCCAGATAAAGGAGGAAGAAAGAAATATAAGAGAGGAATGAAAGAAGGAGAGAGATGAGATGAAAAAGGAGATAAGGTAAAAATCAGTGAGTGACACAGGCACTAATAAAGGGAAAGAATTATGAAGTTCCTAAATTGCTCTTTATCCTTGACCTTTAGAGCTCCCCTCTGATTGAGAGGAAAATTGTTCATAACAGCTCATCTGAGGCAGTTATCAGAACACCATTACCCCAGAAGTTGGCCCCCTCCAACAAGCAGTTTTTTCTCTTTATCCCTGCCCCCCACCTGCTTGTTGCTATCTTTGTGCTTTCATAATTACCATTTTACAAAATAGACTAGGGTCAGGTGGATCAGGGACTAGGCTGTTGGAAGATGAAGATGGATAGAGAAGGTTTAATTGTCAGGCTGAATGCCTCGAAGCCCAAGGTAAGAGAACTGGTACAATCAGTCCTTTATTCATGGCCCTGGTAATGGGAGGTTGTTGGCTGTGTGGGTAGTGCTAGTGGACAAGGGAACATAACCTACAGAGCCTGGAGTAGGATCATTGTAAGTCAAGTGATCCTAAAGCTTCATTTGATTAACAACCTTCATCACTTTTCTTCCTAGCTCCACGTTAGTGGCCAAGGCACTTTTGTCTTTCCTCCTCCTCTTCCCATTTTTACTCCTGTGGAACAGAAGGAGGAAGAGCCAGAAGGTTAAAGCTTAGAGGTTGGTGGAGTTAGGACAGAGCCAGTGGGGTTTTCAGAGGAGAGCTGGCCAATCAGAAAGAGGGGATGGAAGTGGTTAGAGATTTCCTGACCATCTGTTCTGGCTTCCAACAGAATTCTGAGCTGGATGTGAGATTGTACCTGTATTGTTCTTTAAGCCTGAAAAACAGGGGTCTGACAGCTTCCTTGGCCTGTGAGAGAAGCCAAAGCCTGATGGGGAAGCATTAGGCTCTGTGACTGAGGTATTTGATTTCCTCACCCCAGTTGTGATGGCCAGGTTTCTTTTCTTGCTTTCCTGGTTTGAAAAGTAGTAGGCTTCATTTGAGGCCTGAGAGTCTGACTCCTGGAAGTAAGGGGTGGAGATGGGTGAGTGTGGAGGATAGTACTCAGCTCCAGGGTTTTACAACTGCACACTTCATTACTTCCATCTCGTTGCTTTTAATTCCCAACTGTCCCAGTTCTACAGCTCCTTGTCTCCTCTTCCTTTACTTTCTGCTCCTCCCCTAAATTCCACTTATCTGATCTTCCTAAAGTTTAGGGAAAGTCCTGTGATTGATTCACACTAAGATATACCTGACTGATTTGTATGCCTCGCTTCAGGGTTCTCTGTGGGAACAGTTTTCCCCTCCAACAGCAATGCTTAGCCCTCATTGGTGGACTTTTATAGTGTCTGGCCCCCTTTTTCACTTCACAGACAGAAAATAAACAGAGCAGGTCTTTCTAATTGCCTTAGAGTATTCATCTATATACCAGGATAATAATAACAACCTCATCAACATCTTTTCAGGATTAAATGAGCTAATTCAATAAAACAATTAAAACAGGACATGACACACAGTAAACCCACAATAAATATTAGCAATTATTTTTATTTTTAATTTTTTTAATTTTTATTATAAAGATGTAGGGTACATTTCAGGGTTAAGTATATAGACATTGATCATGCAGGTACCCTTTTTTATGAGGTATGCCCCTCCCCACCCTTGCAGTTTCCCTCAACTGCCAATCTCACCCCCCTCGACAGTTCCCCACTACTGTCAATCACTTTCTTATAAAATGTTAGCTATTATTAATTCTTTGGGGAGGAACCAGTATGGTGTTGTGAAGATAATACTTAACTGAGTCAAGAGTGTTGAGTTCTAGCACAGGCTATTCCATCATCCTGCTGTATTTCCTTGGACAAATCCATGACTTCTCTGGGCTTTAGTTTCCTCATTTTTGCTATGACAATAGGACTAAGTGATTTCTTAGGGTCTTCATATCTCTTTCATTCTGGGTTATAGAATTCTAATCCTCTAAGGGTAGCAGGTACTGGGTCAAGAGGATAAGAGCAGAATGTGTTTAAAAAGATATGTCTGGGTGGCAAGCAGCCCCCAGGGCAAATGCTTAGTGCTAGGTGCTTGCATGAGAACTGACCCTAGGATATTATAATTTAGAATGTCGACCAGCAGCCCTGGCTTCAGGCCCAGGGGCTGCAGTGGCTCTAGAAAGCCTCTGGGTCTAGTTATACAAGGCTGAAAGGTCCTCATATATAAGCAAACCCATAAGATGCCTTCTCTTCTGCATGGGGGTAGTATGGGAATTAGCATCCAGAATATAGCCTTACCTTCTTCCCTCCATCTTTATTTTCCCTTCAGGCTACTGATCACATGTCTTCTAGTTCTAGTCAAAATCGACCTCACCATCCTCTTTTCCCCAGGGAAACACATTGTGTTATATGTGTGAAACAGTTATTTTTTCCTGGGTTTGGACCTTCTCCCCATCTCTCATTTTACTGCCTCTTCAAGCCTATGGGCCTCCACCTTCCTAGGCTTAGGAGATGAGAGACATCCCTAAGCTAGTAATGAGTTTAAGAAGGTAGTAGAGTTTTGCTGAACCTTGTTCTTGCCCCTTGAGAATGAATGAGCCAGAATTTTCTGCACAAAATTTCCCTTGTCTGTGGTTCAAACTTAGAGTTCCAGCTGCATCTTGACTGAGCCAACAATTGGATAAACAGTTATAGTCTGGATTTATGATATATCTCAGGATTATAGAAAAGAAAGTTTTGTATGATAGTCTTTTAAAAAATCATTTTCCTTTATCTTCCCCACCCCCGCATTGTAGTCTCACTTTGTCACCCAGGTTGGAGTGCAATGGCACGATCATAGTTACCTCAACCTCGACCTGCTAGGCTCCAGAGATTCTTCCTCCTCAGCCTTCCAAGTAGTTGGGACTACAGTTGCACACCGTGCCCAGGTAGTTCTTTGATTAGTTTTAGAGATGCGGTTTTGCCATGTTGCCCAGCCAAGCTATCCCAAATGTCTGGAATAAGGTAATCCTTTCACCTCGGTCTCCCAAAGTCCTGTGATTACAGGTGTGAGCCATTGTGTCAAGCCTCAAAAAACAATTTTTAAAAAATTATATGCATCAAAATAGTTTATTTAAAATCAATAATACTTATGTAGGATGTAATATATGCCAGACACTGTTCTTATTAACACACACACACACACATTCACTTAATCCTCACAGCAACCTAGTTCAATCTCCTTATGTGGGAGTTAGCATGTAGGTTTAGCCAGCCTGAAGGCTTTGTGGTGGGAAAGGAGCTGTTTAGCTCAGGCTCACACTGCTCCAATTACAAAGGCCTGCAAATCCAAAAGACCCTGCAACAGGGGGAATAGCTTCCAAGCCCCCTTCTTTTACCCAGAGATAGGCCTGTGGAGAGTAGAAGTTGGAGTTTATTTGAGAGAGGATGAGTGAGGAGAGGACCAGTATGGGAAAGAGTAGCAGTGATTTTCAGTCAATAGTCCTTATTAATTGAGAGCCAACTATATGCATAGCTTAGGACCAGGCCAAACTGTGGAAGAGAGGTTATAGAAGGATGATGAATGGTTGTCAAGGAAGTCAGACAGGCAAGGACTCCAGCCCTGAGGTCTTCACACCCAAGGCCTCCTTGTTTCACTCCTGGAGTATCAACCAGTAATTAAGTTTTAGCCTGTATGGTCCCAATACCTAGGACTATAGATTCTCAAAGAGAGAGGAGGCTGCTTCTCATGGAAGTGGACCTTTGCTGGCCTTTGGAGATTGCATGAGAAGGAAAGGGGATGACACTTCAGGGGATTTGTCTTATTCTAGTTGAAATGATCATTTCCCCCTTCTCATTCTTCTCTGAGGCAGTTACTTCTTTTCTCTTCTCACACTTCCTTCCCTACCTTCCTTCCTATTGTTTTACTGAACAAAGATGCAACCAGAACTTGGAGATGCCTCTCTGAAGTTCAGGAAGCTCTGTGCCCATGTGAAGCGGTTCATTTGTTCCTTAGTCTGGGTGTTTCACTGCCCCAGATCATTTACTTTTTCCTTTTCTTCCTGTAAGTTGGGACAGTTTTAGAGGTGGCTGCTAGGAGCATGGTGCTGGGCTAGGCACACCAAGTGAGAGGTGCAAATACCAATGAGGCAGGGCCCCTCTTTCTCAGCCTAGTGAGTTGGGGAATAGGACAAGTATGGAAGTAACCATTTAAAAAAGTTATGAACTCAGTGTTCTGGTGAAGCAAGGGAAAGAGCTCAATCGAAGAAGGCTTAATGAAGAAGGTGACACTCAAGAGTGGGCACACTGGGATTATGTGGAAAAGGAGTGGGAGATGAAGTTAGACCAATAAACTGGAGGTGGATTTGGGAAAGGCTATGGATACTGAGTGAGGCTCTAGGTCTGAGCCAGGGCAGGGGCAGTGAACAGAAGAGGAGAAAAGGCATGGGAGAGATAATTAGAAAGCATGCTGAATCATAACCTTTTGAGAAATAGTGTCAGACCTCCCTATTCTGTGGTTGCTTGTTCCCAAACCCAAGAAAGTTTAGAACAACGTTTCTTAGTAGTTCAATCTGGATATTACAGAATTGGGTTTTTTTCTTTTTTGAGTTAGTCTCACTCTGTTACTCAGACTGGAGTGCAGTGGCCGCTCCCGGCCACTGTAGCCTCTACCTACTGGGCTCCGGCATTCCTTCCACTTCAGCCTTCCAAGTAGCCGGAATTACAGGCATGTGCTACCATGCCCGGTTGATTTTTTTTTAAATATTGTAGAGATGAGGTCTCACCAAGTTGCCCAGGCGGGGCTCGAACCTGCAGGCTCAGGCAGTTCACTCACCTCAGCATCCCACGGGATTACATCTCAGCACGGGATTACAGGCTGAGCCACTGAGCCCGGCTCAGAATTGCTTTTAACATTCTTTTTTTGTTTGTTTGTTTGTTTTAAAATCAATATTTTTTATTATGATATTGTGGGGTATAGTTAAGGGTTAGGTATACAAATACGCTTCATTCAGGCCCCCTTGTTGATAACAGGTGTC
>NW_007068401.1:3355-12036 GCF_000164805.1 Carlito syrichta | reverse complement strand
TGATGTCTTCCTTTGTGAAGTGTCTGTTCATATCTTTTGCCCATTTTATAATGGGGTTGTTTGTTTTTTTCTTTTCAGCATGTTTGAGTTCCTTGTAGATCCAAGATGTTAAGCCTTTGTCAGACCTGGAGATGCCAAATACTTTTTCCAAGTCTGTAGGCTGTCTCCCTGCACTCTTGATGGTTTCTTTGGCTTTGCAGAAGCTTGTCAGTTTAATGAGGTCCCACTTGTCTATCTTATCCCTTATGGCCTGTGGGTTTCGGGTTTTGTTCAGGAATTGGATGCCAGTTCCAATTTCCATAAGGGTTTGTCCTTCATTTTCTAAGGTTCTTATGATTTGAGGTTTTACATTTAGGTCTCTGATCCATTTGGAGTTAATTTTTGTGTATGGGGTTAGATAGGGGTCCTGTTTCAATCTTCTGCATACCAGTTTTCCCAGCACCATTTACTGAATAGGTTCACCTCTCCCCAGTGGTAGGTGGTGGAGGCTTTGTTGAAGATGAGTTAATTGAGAAATTGAGGTTTTGCTTCTGGAATCTCAATTCTATTCCATTGATCTATATGCCTGTTCCTGTACCAATACCAAGCTGCTTTGATGATTGTAGCTTTATATTAAAGTCTGAAGTCTGGTAATGTGATACCACCTGCTTTGTTTTTTTTGCTGAGGATTGTTCTGGCTATTCTTGGTCATTTGTGCTTCCATATGAATTCCTGTGTTGTTATTTCTAGATCTGAGAAGAATGTTGCTGGTAATTTGATAGGTATTACATTGAATCTGTAGGTTGCCTTAGGTGAGATGAACATCTTCACAATGTTGATTCTTCTAATCCATGAGCATGGGATATTTTTCCACTTGTTTGTGTTATCTTTGATTTCTTTGAGCAGAGTTTTGTAGTTCATTGTAAAGGTCTTTCATGTCTCTGGTTAGGAAGATGCCAAGGTATTTCATTTTTCTTGTGGCTATTGTGAATGGAATTATGGTTTTTATTAGGGTTTCTGTTTGTTTATTATTAGTGTAAAGAAATGCGATTGTCCTTTGCACATTTATTTTATATCCTGAGACTTTGCCAAAGGTGTTTATCAATGTAAGGAGGTTTTTGACTGATTCTCTTGGGTTTTCAAGGTACACAATCATGTCATCTGCAAAGAGAGATAATTTGACTTCCTCTTTTCCTATTTGGATACCCCTGATTGCCTTCTGTTCTCTGAATGCTCTAGCCAGGTCTTCCAATACTATATTGAATAGGAGGGGTGAGAGTGGGCATCCTTGTCTTGTTCCAGTTTTCAGGGGAAATGGTTCCAATTTTTGTCCATTTAGGTGTATGCTGGCTGTGGGTTTCTCGTAGATGGCTTTTACTACTTTGAGATATGTTCCCCATATGCCTAGATGTTCGAGGGTTTTTATCAAGAAGCAGTGCTGGATTTTATCAGAAACTTTTTCTGCATCTAATGATATAATCATGCGGTTTTTGTTTTGACATCTGTTGATGTATTTAACTACATTTATGGTTTTACGAATGTTGAACCAGCCTTGCATCCCAGGCATAAAGCCTACTTCGTCATGATGGATGATTTTTGAGATGTGTTGTTGAATCCAGTTTGCTAGGATCTTGTTGAGAATTTTAGCGTCTATGTTCATCAAAGATATTGGTTTGTAGTTCTCTTTCTTTGTTGGATCTTTACCTGGCTTGGGTATCAATGTGATGTTAGCTTCATAAAATGATTTGGGAAGGGTTCCATCTTTCTCAATTGCCTGAAATACCTTCAGTAGGACTGGAATCAGCTCCTTCTTAAATGTCTTGTAGAATTCTGCTGGAAAGACATCTGGTCCCGGGCTTTTTTTTGGTATGTAGTTTTCTTATTACATAGTCAATTTCCTTGATTGTTATTCGTCTATTTAGGGTCTCAATTTCTTCTTGTTTCAACCTAGGCAGGTTGTGTAATGACAGAAAGTCCTCCATTTCCTTGAGGTTCTCGAGTTTGTTTCCATACAAGTGTACATAGTAGTCTGTAATGATCGTTTGTATTTCTTCAGGGTCAGATGTGACTTCATCTTTTGTGTTGCTGATTGTTCTTATTTGGGTTTTTAATTTCTTTTTCTTGGTTAGTCTAGCTAGGGGACCATCAATCTTGTTTATCCTTTTGAAGAACCAACTTTTTGTTTCATGAATTTTTTTGTATTGTCTTTTTGTCTTCTATGTCCTGGATTTTGGCTTTTATTTTGGTAATCTGGATTCTTCTGCTGAAATTAGGATTTTTGCGGTCTTGCTTTTCCAGCTCCCTTAGGTGGTTTGTTAGGCTGTTAATTTGTGCTCCTTCCATTTTCTTCAAGTGCGTTTGTAGGGATATAAATTCCCCTCTTTCTACAGTCTTCATGGCATCCCAGAGACTCTGATAAGATGTTTCTTCATTTTGATTTGTTTCCAGGTATATTTTGATCTCTGTTTTGATTTCATCATTGACCCAGGAGTTGTTTAGTATCATACTGTTTTGTGTCCATGTCTTTGTGGGTTTTGAGGGAACCTTGTTGGTGTTAATGTTTGTTTTTATTTCACTGTGGTCCAAGATGATGCATGGTAGAATTTCAGTCCTTTTAAATTTGCTTATTCTTGATTAATGGCCAATTATGTGGTTGATCTTAGAATACGTTCCATGAGGTGATGAGTAGGTGTATTTTGTGGTCTTTGGATGGAGTGTTCTGTAGGTATCAATTAAGTCCATTTGGTCAAGAGTTACATTGAGGTTCCGGATCTCCTTGCTGATTTTTTGTCCTGATGATCTGTCTAGGGTTATGAGTGGGGTTTTAAAGTCCCCAATTATGATGGTGTTAGAGTCAATATCTTTGTTTAGGTTTCCTAGGAGTTGCTTTATAAAAGTTCGTGCACCTATGTTAGGTGCATATATGTTTAGGATATATATTTCTTGTTGATGGAGTGAACCTTTTATCATTATGTAGTGGCCCTCTGTATCTTTTTTTAATTTTTGATAGCTTAAATGGTATTTTGTCTGAAATTATGATCGTGACTCCTCCTTTCTTTTTTGTTCCATTCGCCTGAAAATTAGTTTCCCATCCTCTTACTTTGAGTCTGTGCATGTCCTTTCTAGTGAGATCGGTCTCGTGAAAGCAGTATATTGTTTCCTGGTGATATTTTATCCGTTTTGCCATTCTATGTCTTTTCAGTGGTGCATTTAGTCCGTTCACAGTCAAGCTAATTATTGAAATGTGAGAGTTCATCCCTATTATAGAGTTCTTATAGAGTTGTTCTTCCACTTGGTTTATTGTCTTCCTTTTGGTTTGGCGGTTGATTCATGTGTATTTTATTCTTTTTCCTGTACTCTTGTGAAGAACATTGTTCTTTTTTCCCCCTTTTCTTCTGTGTTTAGTACTTTCTTAAGTGTTTCATGTAGAGGTGGTTTGGTGGCAGTGTAAGTTCTTAGGGATTGGATATCTGGGAAAGATTTTAATTCTCCCTCACTGATAAAGCTTATTCTGGCTGGGTAGGTTATTCTTGGTTGTAATTGTTTATCTTTTAGGACTTTGAACATAGGGCTCCAAGCTCTCCTAGCCTGCAGGGTTTCTGTAGATAAATCTGCTGCTATTCTAATTGGTTTTCCATGGTAGGTGATTGGCCTTTGTCTCTTGCTGTTTTTAGGATTTTTTCTTTTATGCCTACTTTGTTTAGGTCTTCTCATTTGTTGTCTTGCAGGCCTTCTCTGAATCTCTTGTGTTTGAATTTTTTTCATCACTGATTACATAAGGGAATTTTCTTGAATGATCTCATGGAAGGTTTGTTCCAGTGTGGTCTATGTCTCTCTTTCTTCCTCAGGAAGGCCAATTACTCTTAGGTTCGGTCTCTTGAAGTAATTGCTCATCTCTTGAAGGTTTTTTTTCTGTCTTTTTGAGCTTGTTTTCTGTGTTTTTGAGAGTTTGGGTTAGTTCTATATTTTGCTCTGAGATTCTTTCTTCTGCTTGGGTAATTCTCCTTTCCAGGCTTATCAGTTTGTTATTTATTTCATTCACAGTATTCTTTATTACTGTTATCTCAGATATCAGCTTCTTTCTTGTTTCTTCTTGAGTCTCCTTAATTCTTTTTAATCTCTCCATTAATGTCTTGATATCTAGGTTTCTAGTTTGAGACCAGTCATTCTCAGGGTTCTTCATTGTTTGCATTCCAAAGTCAGTTTTCTCAGTGTCTGCCCTCCCAGGGGTCTGGGAGAGACCCATATTCTTCTTTTGGTTTTTCTTCATTTGTGTAGATTTTTCTCTCATCCATTCAGAGAGTCTCACGAATCCACCTATGCTGTCGCCATCTTGTGGAATCCCATCCCTTAACTTTGTTAATTGTGACAATGGCATTGTGGCTATGTAGGGAAAAGTTCTTATTTTACTTATTTCTTTCAAATTTGTGTGCAAATATAATTTTACTCTTTTCTTTCCTGTTTTCCAATTTTATTTCTTTTACTTGCCTAATTGCCCTGGTCAGAATTTCCAATACCATGTTAAATGAAAGTGGTGAAAGGGATAATCTGCGTCTTGTTCTTCATCTTAGAAAAAAAGTTTTCAGTCTTTCACCATAGTGTATGATGTTAACCGTGGTGATATGTCCTTTATCATGATATGTTCTTTATCATGCTGAGAACATTTCCATAAATTCCTAGTGTATTGAGTGCATTTTTTTATTTAAAGAACTGTAGGGAGAGCCGGGCTCGGTGGCTCAGCCTGTAATCCCATGCCTTTGGGAGGCTGAGGTGAGTGGATTGCCTGAGCCCACGGGTTCGAGACCTGCCTGAGCAACTTCACGAGACCTCATCTCCACAACAACAACAAAAGATCAGCCGGGTGTGGTAGCACATGCCTGTAATTCTGGCTATTCAAAAGACTGAGACAGAAGGATCGCTGGATCCCAGCAGGTCAAGGCTGCGGTGGCCGGGAGCGGCCACTGCACTCTAGGCTGGGCGACAGAGTGAGACTCCAACTCAAAAAAAAAAAAAGCTGTAGGGAGTACAAATAACTTTTTGCTACTTGGTTGATTGTATAGTGATGAAGAAGTCTATGCTTTATTGTACCCATCACTCCCACCTGTGCATTGCTCCTAATAGGTGACATTTCATCCCTCCATCCCTTCCCACCCACTCCCTTCTGAGTTGAGTGTTTTTATATTTTGAAAAGATATTGAATTTTGTCAAATTTGGAGGGGGGGCAATAATTGAGATGAGCTTCCCCCCCCTTCATTTCAGAAATGGAGTACATTCCATTGATTTTTTTATATTGAAACATATTTTCACTCCTGGAAAATAAATTCCACTTGATTATAGAACATAATCTTTTTAATACATTGGTGAATTCAGTTTGCTAGTGTCTTACTGAGAATTTTTGCATCACTATTTGAGGGACATATGTGGTTTTCTTGTAGTGTCTTTATCTGACGTTGGCATCAGAGTAATGATGGATGTATGACTTAGAAAGTAAACTTTTTCTTAAAATATTTAAGAAATTTCAAAAAGGTTTAGTTGTTAATTCTTCTTTACTTGTTTGGTAAAATCCACCAGTTAAGTCATCTGGTACAAGTTTTTTAAAAAATGGAGATTTTGGATTATTGATTCAATCTTCTTACTAGTTATCAATCTACTGAGATTTTCTATTTCTTCATGTGTTGGTTTAGATAATTTGTGTGCTTCTAGAAATTTTTACATTCATGTAGGTTATCCAATTTGTTAGTATACTATTGTTCATTGTATTCTCTTATAATTTTTTTTATTTCTCTAAAATTGGTCATTATCCTCCCACTTTTATTTCTGATTTTAGTAACTTAAATTTTCTTGCCTTTTTCCTTAATGTAGCTAAAAGTTTGTCAATTTTGTTGATCTTTTCCAAGAGCCAACTTTTGTTTTATTGATTTTTTCACTTTTGTTCCTTTATTCTCTATTTTATTTACCTCTGCTCTAATCTTATTTTTCATTCTGATAGCTTTAGGTTTATTTTGCTTTTTCTTTAGTTTCTCTTTTTCTATTGAAAATTTTAATCATTTAAATAAATGGGTACACTTGGAGGGGGGTTTCTTCAAGGTTATAGAACTACTAAAGTTGCCAAGTAGAGGTTTTCTGACAAGAACAAGCTTACCACCTACCTCTCCAAAGAATGCACCACTTACTTCTCTTTTGACTCTTGTTCACTAAATGCCCTATAGATCCATTGGCCAAACTTATCTTCTATTTTTCTCTTATTTCTTTTGGCAAATTAATCCCGACTCATGGCTTCAACAATGATCTAAAATCTATATCACTAACCTTCCTTTGAAGACTGGAAATGCCCCAAGCAAATATAAGCACACTTTAACAAAAGCTAATGCCAATATAATATATATTTCCAAACAAAAATTATACAAGGTTTGACAAGTAAGTTCACGAACTTGCCACTGTTTGCTGACAGTGGCAGCATTATACAAACAACTCAGTAAGCTTTCATAACCTTGGTATATCAGTATCTCATAGCTGTGTTTGTGTCAACATGTGGTGGTTTCTTGCTGAGTGGCATTCATTATTGCTGTTGCATTTTTTATGTGGCTTCATGAGAATGTTGAAGCTTGAATTAGAGCAACAAATAAACATTAAATTTCTTGTTAAACTTGGCAAGAGTGGAAGTGAACTCAGGGACGTGTTAGTCCAATGTATGGAAATAATGCCATGAAGAAAACAGAATTACAAATGGATTAAATGTTTTTCTGAGGGCAGAGAAACTGTCACTAATGAAGAGAGGTCAGGACAGTCAGTAATGAACAGAACTGACAAAAATATTGCAAAAATTTATTTATTGAATTGTGTATCAAAATCATTGGCTGATGGTGAGAACTATAGCAGAACAAATAAACATTTATAGAAAAACAGAAAAATCTTAACTGAAAATCTTGACATGAGAAAAGTGTGCGAAAATGGTTCTGAAGGAACTCTTGATTCATGACAATGCACCAGCTCAAACATCACTGCCTATGAGAGAGTTTTCAGCGAGTAAACAAATAACTGTATTGGAATACCCTTCCTACTCACCTGATTTGGCCCCCAATGAGATTTTTCTTTGTCCAAAGATAAAGGAAATATTGAAAGGATTTTGATAACATTCAGGACATCACATGTAATACAATGACAGCTCTAATGGCAATTCCAGAAAAAGAGTTCCAAAATTGCTTTGAAGGGTGGACTAATTGCTGGAATCTGTGCATAGGTTCCCAAGGGGAGTACTTCAAAGGTGATCATAGTGATATTCAGCAATGAGATATGCAGCAGCATTCTTTCTAGGATGAGTTTGCAAACTTAATTTTCAGACTGTGTGTGCATGTGCATGTGCATACTAACATATATACATCTATTTTTATCTACTTATCTAAAGCTCTGTATTTTCTTTTTTAAATTTTGTTTTAGAGATGAGGGGTACAATTCAGGATTAGCTATGTAAGTGGTCATCATACAGGTAAAGTTTGGGCCTCCCATTGATCCTCACTTCGCCTGGTTTGGAATCAGTTACCCTTATTGATGTTATGTGCCCCCACTTACCTTCTCTGGCAGTGTCCCACTACTGCCAATCCCTTTCTGGTAGTATTATAATAAAAATTCAGGATCCACTTATGAGTGAGAACATGTGGTACTCAGTTCTTTGTTTCTGTGATAGCTCACTGGGTATGATAGACTTTAAATCCACACAAGTCACTATGAAGTCCATAATTTTGTCCTTTTTGGCTGCATATGTTTAATCATGTATATGTACCACATTTTTTTTCCAGTCCACTTTGGATGGGGAGCACAGTTGATAGTTGTTTCCATGTTTTTGCTATTGTGAATAGTGCTGCAATAAACATGTGTATGCAGGTATCATTTTTGTGGAATGGTTTGAGTTCCTCCTGGTATATCTCCAGAAGAAGGAATTCTGGGTCATATGGAAGGGTGATTTTTAGATCTTTTCATATCTTTGTCCCACTTTGTAATGGGGTTATTTGTCTTTTTCTTTTCAGCATGTTTGAGTTCCTTGTAGATCCAAGATGTTAGACCTTTGTCAGACATAGAGTTGGAAAACACTTTTTCCCAGTCTGTGGGCTGTCTCCCTGCTCTCTTGATGGTCTCTTTGGCTTTGCAGAAGCTTGTAAGTTTAATGAGGTCCCACTTGTCTATCTTATCTCTTATGGCCTGTGCATTTCAGGTTTTGTTCAGGAATTGGATGCCAGTTCCAATTTCCATAAGGGTGTGTCTTGCATTTTCTAAGATTCTTATGGTTTGAGGTTTTACATTTAGGTCTCTGGTCCATTTAGAGTTAATTTTTGTGTATGGGGATGTAGAGGGGTCTTGTTTGAGTTTTCTGCATGTGGTCAATCAGTTTTCCCAGCACCATTTACTGAATAGTTTCTCCTCTCCCCAGTGATAGATGGTGGAGGCTTTGTCGAAGATGAGTTGGTTGAGAAATTGAGGTGCTTCTGGAATCTCAATTCTATTCCATTGGTCTATATGCCTGTTCCTGTACCAATACCAAGCTGTTTTGATTATTGAAGTTTTATACTAAAGTTTGAAGTCTGCTAATGTGATACCACCTGCGTTTTTTTTTTATTGCTCAGGATTATTCTGGCTATTCTTGGTCATTTGTGTTTCCATATGAATTCCTGTGTTGTTTTTTCTAGGTCTGAGAAGAATGTTGCTGG
>NW_007068401.1:0-3275 GCF_000164805.1 Carlito syrichta | reverse complement strand
TTGTTTGTGTCATCTTTGATTTCTTTGAGCAGTGTTTTGTAGTTTTAATTGTAAAGGTATTTCACGTCCCTGATTAGGAAGACGCCAAGGTATTTCATTTCTTTTGTGGCTATTGTGAATGGGACTCTGCTTTTTATTTGGGTTTCAGTTTGCTTGTTTTTGGTGTAAAGAAATGTGATTGTCTTTTGCACATTTATTATATACTCTGAGACTTTGCCAAAGTCCTTTATCAGTGCAAGGAGACTTTTGACAGATTCTCTTGGGTTTTCAAGGTACACGATCATGTCATCTGCAAAGAGAGATAACTTGACTCTCTCTTTTTCTATTTGGATACCCCTGATCACCTTCTCTTTTCTGATTGCTCTAGTCAGTACTTCCAATAATATATTGAACAGGAGGGGAGAGAATGGGCATCCTTGTCTTGTTCCAGTTTTCAGGGGAAATGGTTCCAATTTTTTCTGTTTAGGAATATGCTAGCTGTAGGTTTCTCGTAGATGGCTTTTACTATTTTGAGGTATGTTACATGTATGCCTAGATGTTTGAGGGTTTTTATCAAGAAGGGTTACTGGATTTTATCAGACACTTTTTCTGCATCTTATGATATAATCATGTGGTTTTTGTTCTAAAGTCTGTTGATGAATTGAATTACATTTATTGTTTTGTGAATGTTGAACCAGACTTGCGTTCCCGGGATGAAGCCTACTTGGTCATGATGGATGATTTTTGAGATATTGTTGAATCTGGTATGCTAGGATCTTGTTGAGAATTTTAGCATCTATGTTCATCAAAGATATTGGCCTGTAGTTCTCTTTCTTTGTTGGGTCTTTACCTGGCTTGAGTACCAGTGTGATGCTAGCTTCATAAAATGATTTGGGAAGAGTTCCATCTTTCTCAATCACCTGGAATACTTTCAGTAGGATTGTTATCAGGCCCTCCTTGAATGTCTTATAGAATTCTGCTGGAAAGCCATCTGGTCCAGGGCTTTTTTTTGTAGATAGTTTTCTTATTACATAATCAATTTCCTTGATTAGTTTTGGTCTATTTAGGATCTTGATTTCTTCTTGTTTCAACCTAGGCAGGTTGTGTGATGTCCGGAAGCCCTCCATTTCCTTAAGGTTTTCAAGTTTGTTTCCATACAGATCATAGAGACATAGTACTCTCTAATGATCTTTTGTATTTCTTCAGGGTCAGATGTGACTTCATCTTTTGTGTTTCTGATTGTGTTTATTTGACTTTTTCTCTCTTTTTCTTGGTCTGTCTAGCTAGTATACCATCGATCTTGTTTATCCTCTCAAAGAACCAGGATTTTGTTTCATTAATTTTTTTTGTATTATCTTTTGTCTTCTATGTCCCGGATTTGGTCCTTTATTTTGGTGATCTGGATTCTTCTGCTGAAGTTAGGATTTTGGTGGTCTTGCTTTTCCTGCTTCCTTAGGTGACTTGTTAGGCTGTTAATTTTTGATCCTTCCATTGTCTTCATGTGCGTCTGTAGAGATATGAATTCCCCTCTTACTACAGATTTCATGGCATCCCAGAGATTTTGGTAAGATGTTTCTTTGCTTTCATTTGTTTCCAGGTATCTTTTCATCTCTGTTTTGATTTTATGTTTGACCCAGGAGTTATCTAGCATCATGCTGTTTAGTGTCCATTCCTTTGTGGGTTTGGGGGGAACCTTATTGGTGTCGATGTTTATTTTTATTCCACTGTGGTCCGAGAAGGTTCTTGGCAAAATTTCGATCTTTTTAAATTTGCTTATGCTTGACTTATGGCCAAGTATGTGGTTGATCTTAGAGTACATTCCATGTGGTGATGAGTAGAATGTATTTTCTGTGCTCGTTGGATGGAGTGTTTTGTAGGTATCAATTAAGTCCATTTGGTTAAGAGTCACATTGAGGTTTCAGATCTCGTTGCTGATTTTTTGTCCGGATGGTCTGTCTAGGGTTGTGAGTGGGGTATTGAAGTCCCCAGTTATGATGGTTTTGGAGTCGATATTTTTTGAGTTTAGCTAGAAGCTGCTTTATGAAATTTGACACTCCTATGTTGGGTGCATATATGTTTAGGGTGGATATTTCTTGCTGATGGATTGAACCTTTTTTCAATATGTAGTGGCCTTCTGCATCTTTTTAAATTTTTGATAGCTTAAGGAGTATTTTTTTCTGAGATTAATATCGCGACTTCTCCTTTCTTTTGTGTTCTGTTCACCAGAAAATTTGTTTCCCATCCTCTTACTTTGAGTCTGTGAGTGTACTTTCTAGTGAGCGGAGTCTATTGAAGGAAATAGATTGTTGCTTGGTGATATTTTATCCATTTTGCCATTCTGTGTCTTTTCAGTGGTGCATTTAGTCTGTTCACAGTCAAGCTGATTATTGAAATGTGAGAGGTGATCCCTGTCATAAGGTTCTTACAGAGTTGTTGTTGTTCTTCCTGTTTGTGTGTTGTCTTTCTTTTGGTTTTGGAGTTGGTTCATATGTGTTTTTAATCTTTTGCCTGTATTCTTGTGAAGAACGTTGCTGTTCTTTTTTCCTTTTCTTCTGTGTTCAAAATTTTCTTAAGTGTTTCTTGTAGAGGTGGTCTGGTGGCAGCGTAGGTTTTTAGGGATTGGATATCTGGGAAAGATTTCAATTCTCCCTCACTGATGAAGCTTAACTTGACTGGGTAGGTCATTCTCGGTTGAAATTGTTTATCTTTTAGGACTTTGAAGCTAGGGCTCCAAGCTCTCCTTGCCTGAAGGGTTTCTGTAGATAAATCTGCTGCTATTCTAATTCGTCTTCCCTGGTAGGTAGTCTCACCTTTTTCTCTCGCTGCCTTTAGGATTTTTTCTTTTATAGCCACTTTGTTTGGGCAAATTATTATGTGTCTGGGAGTTGGTCGTCTCATTTGTTGTCTTGCAGGGGTTCTCTGAATCTCTTGTGTTTGAATTTTTGTATCACTAATGAGATGGGGGACGTTTTCTTGAATGATTTCATGAAATGTTTGTTCCAGTGTGACCTCTGTTTCTCTCTCTGCCTCAGGATGGCCAATTACTCTTAGGTTTTTTTCTCTTGAAGTAATTGTTCATCTCTTGAAGGTTTTGTTCTGTCATTTTAAGCTTCTTTGCTATGTTTTTGACAGTTTGAATTTTTTCTGTGTTTTGGTCTTCGAGCTCTGAGATTCTTTCTTCTGCTTGGCTAATTCTGCTTTCCATGCTTATTAGTTTGTTCTTTATTTCCATCACATTATTCTCTTTTTTTTTGTTTTGTTTTGTTTTTTTTTTTTTTCATTAATCAGTATTTTTT
>NW_007068400.1:0-308 GCF_000164805.1 Carlito syrichta | reverse complement strand
CCAATTCCATTCCATTACGTTACTCTCCATTCCATTCCATTCTGTTACTCTCATTTCCATTCCACTCCATTCCATTCCTTTCCATTCCATTCCAGTACATTCCGTTACTATCCATTCCATTCCATCACACTCGATTGCATTCCATTCCATTCCATCCATTCCATCCATTCCATTACTCTCCATTCCATTCCATTTCATTCCAATCCATACCGTTATTATCCATTCCATTCCATTCCATTCCGTTATTTTCTGTCCGATTCAATTCCATTCCATTCCGTTACTCTCCATTCCATTCTTTTTCAAACCTT
>NW_007068399.1:9549-13936 GCF_000164805.1 Carlito syrichta | reverse complement strand
AGCAGAAGAAGCCTGCAGCTGGGTTAGAATATGCTGTTTTAAACTGGAGCAAAAAATCCTCAAGGGAATGTATCAAGTTTTCTTGTCCTGCATCTCTGTCCCCCACATTAACAGCACAAAGAGCTGAGCATGTGGTCGTCGTCCTGCATGATCTAGACTGACTTCTCTGGCAGCATAGAGCAGCCAGGGGCTGGGTCACTGAGCACTGTTGACTCTGGAGGAAAGAACTGATGGAAGAAATGTATCCAGTCTTCTTATCTTGCATGTCCATCCCCAGAATCAGCAGCATCCACAGAGCTGGGCAGATGGTCTTCAACCTGCACCTGGACTGACTTTTCTGGCAGCATTGAGCAGCCTTGGCCTGGGTCAGAGAGCGCTGTTGAACTGTAGCAAAGAATTCCATGAGGGAATATATGCAGCACCCACAGAGCTGAGCAGGTTGTCTTCATCATGCACTTCCTGGCCTGACTGCTCTGGCAGAATAGAACAACCTGAGATTGTATCACAGAGCCCTTTTGAAACTGCAGCAAAGAACTTCTTGAGGTCATATATTCAGGCTTCTTGCTCTGCATCTCAGTCCCCAACAACAGCAATACCCACAGAGCTTGGAAGGTGCTCTTCATACTACACTTCCTGGACTGCCTTCTCTGGCAGCATAGAGCAGCCTGGGGCTGGTTCACTGAGTATGTTGAAACTGGAGCAAAGAACTCATCGAGATCATACATTGTCTCCTTACTTGGCATCACCCTCCCCAACATCAGCAGCACCCACAGAGCTGGGAAAGTGGTCTTCATCCTGCACTTCCTGGACTGATTTCTCTGACAGCATAGAGCATGTAGGGGCTGAGTCAGAGCACGCTGTTGAAACTGCAGCAAGGAACTCCTCTAGGATATGAATCCTGTCTTCCTGGCAGGTATCTCTGTCCCCAACACCAGTAGCACCCGTAGAGCTCGGCTGGTGGTCTTCATCCTGCACTTCCTGGACTGATTTCTCTAGCAGCAGAAAGCTTCCTGAGACTGGATCAGAGAGTGCAGATGAAAATGGAGCAATGAAGTCCTACGGAAATATATCCAGGCTTCTTGCCCTGCATCTCCTTCCCACATCTAGCAGCACACTCTGAGCAGGTAGTCTTCATCCTGCACTTCCTGTAGTGACTTACCTGGCAGCAGAGATTAGCCTGGGGCTGGATCAGGGAGCACTGATGCAACTGTGTCAAAGATTTCCTCGAAGGAATATATGCAGTCTTCTGGCTCTGCATCTTTGTCACCAACATAAAAAGCACCCAGAAAGCTAGGTATGTGGTCTTCATCCTGCAATTCCTGGACTGCTCTGACAGCAGAAAGCAGTTTGGACAGTTCAGAGAGCACTGTGCAAACTGGAGGAAAGAACTCCCCAAGGCAAGATATCCAGTCTTCTTGCCAAGCATTTTCATCCCCAATGTCAGCAGCACTGGCAAGCTGGGCATGTAGTCTTCCTGGGGCACTTCTCTGACAGCAAAGAGCACATTGGGGTTGGGTCAGAGCATGCTGTTGAAAATGCAGCAAGGAACTCCTCTAGGAAATGAATCCTGACTTCCTGGCCTGGATCTCTGTCCCCAACATCAGTAGCACCCGCAGAGCTCGGCTGGTGATCTTCATCCTGCACTTCCTGGACTGACTTCTCTGTCAGCATAGAGCAGTGTGGGGATGGGTCGGAGAGCGCCTTTGAAACTGCAGCATAGAACTCCTAGAAAAAATGTAACGATTCTTCTTGGACGGCATCTCCATCTCCAACATCAGCAGCTCCCACAGAGCTGGGCAGGTGGTCTTCAGCTTGCAATTCCTATCCTGAGTTTTCTGGCAGCTTAGAACAGCATACGCCCGGCGCAGAAACTCTATTGAAATTGAAACTCTATTGAAATTGTAGCAAAAAATCCTCAAGAGGATATATGCAGTCTTCTTGCTTTGTCTCTCTGTCGCAAAAATCAGCAGCACCCGCCAGTCTGGGCAGTTAGTCTTCATCCTGCACTTCCTGGACTGAATTCTTTGGCAACAGAAAGCAGCCTGGACTGACTCAGAAAGTACAATTAAAACCGGAGCAATGAACTCCTAGACAAACTATACTGAGTCTTCTTGCCCTGCATCTCCATCTCCAACATTAGCAGAGCCCACAGAGTTCGGCATGTGCACTTAATCCTGCACTTCCTAGATTGACTTCTCTGGCAGCATAATTCAGCTTGGGGCTGTGTCAGAGAGCGCTGTGGAAACTGGAGCAAAGAACTCCTAGAGGAAATGTACCCAGTCTTCTTGCCCTGCATCTAAAACCCAAACATTGGCAGAACCCCAGAGCTGGGAAGGTGGTCTTCTTCATGCACTTCCTGGCCCGAGTGCTCTGCAGAACAGGGAAGCCTGGGATTTTATCACAGAACTGATCTAAACTGTAGTAAAAAACTCCTCAAGGTTACATATTCAGTCTTCTTGTCCTGCATCTCGGTCCCCAACATCAGCAGCACCCACAGAGCTGGGAAGGTGGTCTTCATCCTGCACTTTCTGGATTATGTTCTCTGGCAGTATAGAACAGCCTGGGGCTGGGTCACCAAACATTGTTTAGACTGGAGCAAAGAACTCCTGGACATGATATATTCAGTCTCCTTACTCTGCATCTCCATCCCCAACATCAGCAGCACCCACAGAGCTGGGAAAGTGGTCTTCATCCTGCACTTCCGGGAATGATTTCTCTGACAGTCTAGAGCACATTGGGGCTGTGTCTGAGCATGCTGTTGAAACTGCAGCAAGGAACTCCTCTAGTAAATGAATCCTGTCTTCCTGGCCTGATCTCCATTCTCAACATCAGTAGCTCCTGCAGAGCTCAGCTTGTGGTCTTCATCCTGCACTTCCTGGTCTGACTTCTCTAGCAGCATAAAGTTGCCTGAGACTGGATCCCAGAGTGCAGTTGAAAATGGAACAAAGATGTCCTATGGAAATATATCCAGTCTTCTTATCCCTGCATCTCCTTCCCATATTTAACAGCACACACAGACCTGAGCAGGTGGTCTTCATCCTACATCTCCTGTAGGTACTTACCTGGCATCTTGGATTTCCTGGGGCTGGATCAGAGAACACAGATAAAGTGGTGTCAAAGATTTTCTCGAGGGAATATATGCAGTCTTCTGTCTGTGCATCTCAGGTCCCAACATCAGCAACACCCACAGAGCTGGGCATGTAGTCTTCACTCTGCAATTCTTGGACTGCTCTGACAGCAGAAAGCAGTTGAGACAGTGACAGAGAGTGCTGTAGAAACTGGAGGAAAGAACTCCTGGAGGAAAGATATCCAGTCTTCTTGCCAAGCATCTCCATCCCCAACATCAGCAGCACTAACTAGCTGGGCAGGTAGTCTTCAACCTTCCCTTCCTGGACAGACATGTCTGGCAGCATAGAGCAACCTTGGCTTGAGTCAGACAGTGCTGTTCAACAGTAACAAAGATTGCCTTGAGGGGTTATATGTAGACTTCTTGCTCTGCATCTCCATCCACAACATGAGCAGGACCCAGAGGTGGTCTTCATCCTGCACTTCCTGGACTGACTTCTCTGCCAGCATAGAGCAGTATCAGGCTTGGTCGGAGAGCACCTTGGAAACTGTAGCACAGAACTCCTAGAAAAAATGTAACGAATCTTCTTGGAGTGCATCTCCATCCCAAACATCAGCAGCTCCCACAGAGCTGGGCAGGTGGTCTTCAGCTTGCAATTCCTATCCTGAGTTCTCTGGCAGTTTAGAGCAGCCTATGCCTGGTGCAGAGAATGCTGTTGAAATTGTAGCAAATATTCCTCAAGGGAATATATGCAGTCTTGCTTGGCATCTCCATCAGGAAAATCAGCACCACCCGCCGGTCTGGGCAGTTAGTCTTCATCCTGTACTTCCTGGACTGAATTCTCTGACAGCAGAAAGCACCCTGGGGCTGACTCAGAAAGTGCAGTGAAAACTGGAACAATGAACTCCTCGACAAAATATATCGAGTCTTCTTGCCCTGCATCTCTGTCTCCATCATTAGCAGAACCTGTAGAGCTTGTCATGTGGACTTAACCCTGCACTTTCTAGACTGAATTCTCTGGCAGCATTAAGCATCCTGGACGTGGGTCAGAGAGCACTGATGAAACTGGAGGAAACAACTCCTTGAGGAAATGCTTCCAGTCTTCTTGCCCTGCATCTACAACCCCAACTTTAGCAGTACCCACAGAGCTGGGCAGGTTGTCTTCATCATGCACTTCCTGGCCTGACTGCTCTGGCAGAGCAGAGCAGCCTGAGATTGTATCACAGAGCCCTTTTGAAGTTGCAGCAAAGAACTCATCAAGGTTATATATTCAGTCTTCTTGCTCTGCATCTCACTCCCCAACATCAGCAAGGACCCAGA
>NW_007068399.1:8604-9529 GCF_000164805.1 Carlito syrichta | reverse complement strand
TGGGTTAGACAGTGCTGTTGAACTGCAGCAAAGAACTCCTCAAGCGATTATATGCAGTCTTCTTGCTCTGCATCTCTGTCCACAACATGAGCAGCACCCACAGGTGGTCTTCATCCTGCACTTCCTGAAATGATTTCTCTGCCAGCATAGAGCAGCAAGGGGCTGGGCCGGAGGGCACCACTGAAACTGCAGTAAACAAGTACTAGAAAAAATGTAACCAGTCTTCTTGGATTGCATCTCCCTCTCCAACATCGGCAGCATCCACAGAGTTGGGCAGGTGGTCTTCAGCTTTCAGTTCCTATGCTGAGTTCTCTGGCAGCTTAGAGCGGCCTATGCCTGAGCAGAGAGCGCTGTTGATGTTGTAGCAAAAAATTTCTTGAGGGAAGATATGCAGTCTTCTTACTTTGCATCTCTGTCACGAAAATCAGCAGCACCCGCCAAGCTGGGCAGGAAGTCTTCATCTTGCATTTCCTAGACTGAATTCTCTGGCAGCAGAAAAACAGTGTAGGGCTGACTCAGGAAGCAAAATTAAAACTGGAGCAAAGAACACCTCAACCAAATATATGCAGTCTTCTTGCCCTGCATCTCTGTCTCCAAAATTAGCAGAACCAGCAGAGCTTGGCATGTGGACTTAATCCTACACTTTCTAGACTAACTTCTCTGGCAGCATAAAGCACCCTGGGGCTGGGTCAAAGAGCACTGTTGAAATGGGAGCAAAGAACTACTTGAGGAAATGTGTCCAGTCTTCTTGACCTCCATCTACAACCTTAACATCAGCAGCACCCAGAGGGCTAGGCAGGTGGTCTTCGTCATGTACTTCGTGACCCGACTGCTCCAGCAGAACAGAGCAGCCAGGTGTAACAGAGCCCTTTTGAAACTGCCTCAAAGTACTCCTTGAGGTTATATATTCAATCTTCATGATCTG
>NW_007068399.1:1463-8584 GCF_000164805.1 Carlito syrichta | reverse complement strand
GTTATATATTCAGTCTTCTTGCTCTGCATCTCACTCCCCAACATCAGCAGGACCCAGAGAACTGGGAAGGTGGTCTTCATCCTGCACTTCCTAGACTGTCTTCACTGTGGGCATAGAGCAGCCTGGGGCTGGGTCAATGAGCATTGTTGAAACTGGAGCAAAGAACACCTTGAGATTATATATTTAGTCTCCTTGCTCTGCATCTTTGTCCCCAACATCAGCAGCACCCACAGAGCTGGGAAAGTAGTCTTTATCCTGCACTTCCTGGACTAATTTCTCTGACAGCATAGAACACCTTGTGGCTGGGTTAGAGCATGTTGTTGAAATTGCAGCAAGAAACTCCTCTAGGACATGAATCCTGTCTTCCTGCTCTGCATCTGCATCCCCAACATCAGTAGCACCCACAGAGCTTGACTGGCGGTCTGCATCCTGCACTTCCTGGACTGACTGCTCTAGCAGCAAATAGCAGCCTGAGCTAGATCAGAGAGTGCTGTTGAAACTGGAGCAAAGAACTCCTACAGAAATATTTCCAGTTTTCTTGCCCTGCATCTCCTTCCCCCATCTAGCAGCACACACAGACCTGAGAAGGTGGTCTTCATCCTGCACTTCCTGTAGTGACTTACCTGGCAGCAGAGATTATCCTGGGCCTCGGTAGGGAGCACTGATGCAACTATGTCAAAGATCTCCATGAGGGAAGATATGCAATCTTCTTACTCTGCATTTCCATCCTAAACATCAGCTGCATCCACAGAGCTGGGCAGGTTGTCTTCATCCTGTACTTCCTGAGCTGACTTCTCAGGCAATAGAAAGCATCTTGGGTCTGGTTCAGAGCACACTGTTGAAACTGGACCCAAGAACTCCTACAGAAATGTATCCAGTCTTCGTGCCCTGCATCTCCTTCCCCCATCTAGCATCACACACAGACCTGAGCAGGTGGCCTTCATCCTGCACTTCCTGTAGTGACTTACCTGGCAGCAGACATTAACCTGTGGCTCGGTGAAGGAGCGCTGATGCAACTGTGGCAAAGATCTCCTTGAGGGAATATCTGCAGTCTTCTGGTTCTGCATCTCTGTCCCCAACATCAGCAGCATCCACAGATCTGGGCAGGTGGTCTTCATCCTGCACTTCCTGGACTGACTTCTCTGACAGTATAGAGCAGCCTGGGGCTGGGTCACTGAGCACTTTTGAAACTGTAGTAAAGGACTCCTCGAGGAAATATGTGCAGTCTTCTTGTTCTGCATTTCTGTCCCCAACCTCAGCAGCACCCCCAAAGCTGGATAGGTGGTCCTCATCCTGTACTTCCTGAACTGACTTCTCTGCCAGCACAGAGCAGCAAGGGGCTGGGACAGAGGGTGCTGATGAAAGTGCAGCAAAGGCCTCCTTGAGTGAATCTCTGCAGTCTTCTTGCTCTGCCTCTCCGTCCTCAACATCAGCAGCACCCGCAGAGCTGGGCAGGTTGTCTTCATCCTATACTTCCTGGACTGACATCTCTGGCAACAGAAAACAGCCTGGGGCTGGGTCAGAGAGCGCTGTTGTTACTGAACCAAAGAATACCTCGAGGAAATGTGTCCTGTCTTCTTGCTGTGCGTTTCCATCATCAACATTTGCAGCACTCACAGAGCTGGGCAGGTGGTCTTCACCCTGCCTTTCTGACTGACTTGTCTGGTAGCATAGAGCAGCCTCGGCCTGGGTCAGATAGCTCTCTGGAAACTGTAGCACAGAACTCCTCTACAGAATATATGGAGTTTCTTGCTCTGCATCTCCATCCCCAACATCAGCAGCACCCATAGACCTGGACAGGTGGTCTTAAACGTTCACTTCTTGGACTTACCTCTCAGGCAGCATATAGCAGCATGGAGCTGGGTCAGAGGGTGCTCTTGAAACTGTAGCAGACAACTTTCAACTCTCTATCTCCAGGTCTACCACAGAGTTATAGTAGAGTCATCAATGAATACTTGCTTAATGAAATATGCTAGAACCTGATGAAAACCTTTTCCCTTTTCCCCACCAATGGTTTTCCTGGCTTGTGAAATACCTTAAATAAGACTGTATATCCAGTGATTAAGACTAGTGGAGGCTGGGCTCGTTGGCTCAGCCTGTAATCCTGCACCTTTGGGAGGCTGAGCTGAGTGGATTGCCTGAGTCTGCGGGTTCGAGACCCATCTGGGCAGCGAGACCTCATCTCTACAATAAATAAAAAAATCAGCCAGGCATGGTAGCTCATGCCTGTAATTCCAGCTACTCGGAAGGCTGAGGCAGAAGGATCGCCGGAGCCCAGCAGGTCGAGGCTGTGGTGGCCGGGAGAGGCCACTGCACTCCAGTCTGGGTGACAGAGTGAGACTCCAACTCAAAAAAAAAAAAAAAAAAGACTAGTGGAGGCACAGCAGAAATCTAGGGTCAGCCAGAATTGCGTTAATCATTACTCTTGTTATTTGATACCTTAGTTGCTTAGAATGGAGCAAGACTGGTTATTTTCTGATATTTTTAAGCAGCATGATAAAGTATAAGCAAATTTAAATTTTCAATAATTACTGAGCTGCCATGAGCTCTTCTTTTCCTTGCTCCTCTAGATACAAGAAAATGGATGCCAAGTCCAACCTCTCAGGGGAAAGCAGGAATCTTGAAATTGCCTGTTCCAAGTCTAAATTAATCAAACACACACACACAAAGACAGGTCAAACATTTTTACAAACTAAAATCAGTAAATGTAGTGTTCTAACACACACCAGGGAGGAGATAGCCTCCAACAGGGTCAGAGTAGCTGGAGAGAGGGATACAGAGAAGAGGCCAGGGTGAGTCACCTGGTCTCTCACTGCCTCCCAGGTAGTTATCCCTGGCACTCAGACTTCACAAAGAAACTTCAGGACTCAGCATGTGAAGTCATAAAGGGTAGTTACTTCCACAGCCTATTCCTTGGGACACAGAAAATGTTGCATAATGTCTGGCCTAACATATTGTCCCTAACACTTGTCTATTCTTCTTAGTCAGTAGAGCCCATGAGCAAAGACACATGAGCAGAGCAGACTGACAAGAACAAAGTTTGTATCTACATCATCTGGGAAAGATAAGGGTCTATTCAAGGCCAATGGTCAATGGAAAAAAGAGCACCTGTCAATTGCAGTGGAGATCCTGCCAGTTCCAAGACTGGAGAGAACTGATCCAGAGCTTGAGTCAGAGCTTCATCCTATACTTCCTGGACTGACATCTCTGGCAACAGAAAACAGCCTGGGGCTGGGTCAGAGAGCGCTGTTGTTACTGAACCAAAGAATACCTCGAGGAAATGTGTCCTGTCTTCTTGCCGTGCGTTTCCATCATCAACATTTGCAAGTCACGGTGGAGCATCTCAAATACAGTGTAGTTCTGTCTGAGCTTGTCTGTCCCACACTGTCCAAAACAGCTTAAATTGAACTGAAAGGGACTGAGCTTCTTCTTCCTGGAGCAATGTCCATTCAGGGGATGGTATATAGAGGGAGAGTTGCTCCTTCTTTGTTGAGATCCATGCTAGGGGTAAGAAATGGGTTAGTGGCTGCTTTTTATTCTCGGGCCACAGGCACGCTTGTTCTGAATATGAGACTTGAAACACAAGTGTTTCATGGACAATGCTGGTTACTTTAAAGTCAAGGGAGCACCCTGACTGGGTGGATCATTAGTGTTTTTACTTAAAGGGAGATTAGATGTCTCCCTATGAATGTGTGTTGCTGTCCTTCGTTGTGCCTCTTGTGTTTTTCCAGGCGGGCCACAGGTCATCTTTGTGTGTGGGTGGGTATCCATGAGCACATTCAGTCACAACAGGCACACTGTTGTCCCCTGTCACACCATCTGTGTATTGTCCAGGTTGGCCCCAGGTGCTTTGCTGGTAGGTGGGCTCCTGAGGGCCTCATCCAAGGCATGGTGGTGGTCCCTGCAGATGCACTATCTGAGCTTTGTCCAGGTGAGCCCCAGATACTCTGACAGATGTGTTTTCCACACACAGACATGGTGCCCTGATGGAAAGCAGCAGCATGGGGACCTCCAACCATGGGTTTAGAGTCATTCCTTCTTTATACCCATCTGTCTTCTGTGAAGGTGGACCCCAGGTGCCTGAAATCTCAGTGGCACCGGATACATATGCAAATACAGAGATTTTGAAGGTCCCTGGTGCAGTAGCAAGGCTATGGCCAGCTGTACCCCGGGATACCTGATCTAATGGAGAAACAGAAGAGGTTCTGAGTATCCCTCTCAGTCCTGCTCCATGATTGAGTGCCCATGATGGGGCCAGGGCAGACACCCCAAATCCAATGCTGCCACCATCTGTACAAGCACCCGGTCCCATGATCACCAGCAGGCCTGTAGTGGTGTTGGCAACCAGAGCCGTACTGCCCCAAGAGCCTGGCACAAGTTGCACCTCTCAAGCTAGAAGTCTTGGCGTCAGCAATGGAAAAAGCACTTAGTTTTTGCTAAAGGTTGGCTGGCCATTGATAGGCATGCCAAGTGCAGAAATGGTGATGTCAAAACTGCCAAACCTCATTGAAGGATGCTGCAACTGGGTGGCTGGGCTGTAGGAGATGTTAGGCCTTCGCTTTGGCTGGATTGCTGGGTTAGGCAAAATGAAAGAGCTGCTTGGCTGCTGCTGTCCATCGGGGGTGCCAAATGTGGGCTCAGAGGTGACTCGTGGAGTCAAAGGATAAATGGAAGTCGCTGTTGGTCCTCTGAGTGACTGTGCAGGTAACCTGGTGGAGCCTGGTGCTAAGGCAATGCTGCCACTGAGTTGTGCGTTCCCAAGACCAGGCAGCTCCACAGAGGATGGCATGTTGTTCTTCCCAGATGCGGGGACACTGGAGGATGACAGTCTTGGAGGAAGGGATGGTCTCCTTTGGAGTCGAAGGCAGGCTTGGATGATGATGTTGCTGAGGTGCTTCTCACTAGAGTGGAGGTCACTGGAGGAGCCACAGTGGGAAGAATCCTAAAACAGGGGCACTGGGGAGACAGGATCCCTGCAGTTTCCCAGTAGGTGATCCAAATCTGGTCCAAGGGTTGGGTTTCTGACCAAGAGGAGTCTAAAACTGAGGTGCGGATTCAATTTGGGAAAAAATGTAGGTGGGTAGATGTCCACTGATACCTTCTCAGGTCACCTCTTTTCCACACTGCCATGAATATAGGCAAATAGGGAAAGAGCTCACTTGGGGCCTAGGGAAAATGTGAAAATGACAGCCTTAGATGTGGGAGTAGTGTCCGTGTCAGTGATCTCAGAGTCAGAAGTGTGGCTGGGATGGTGGAAATGGCTGCCGTGAAAGGGACTGACTTGCAATAGGTCTTGGTTGGAGGGACTGGGAGAAGGGTAGGGAAGGAAAGAGAAGGAAGAAAACCTATACACTTGGATGTTTAGGACTCCCTTCTCCTGGAGGGAGGCTTGAAGGTGAGGGTGTGGGGTTATGAGGCGGAGAACCAGGCAGTATAGGGCATTTGGCAGCCAAGTGGGCATAGTCAGGAATGGTAGGAGGAGCTGAGACCTGAAAAGAGTAAGTGGCTGTGGCAGGGTGTCTGTAGTTTCCCTAATAGGCAGGGAGAATGAAGGCGATGGACGGGTAGCACTGCAGTTTGCGGTGACTCTGTTTCATCCTCCAAAGTCTTCCATTTGTTTTCCGAAATTTTCTTCTTCCCTCCACCGCCAAGGCTCTTCTTCAAGGTGCCTCCACAGCTCTCTGCAGGGAATATGAGTAGACAGGGGAAGCTCATCTCTATTTCCCACCAGTGGCAGCAGAGTTGGGAGCAAATGTGACCGTGGTGACAACAGTGGAATTGACATTTCCCCATTACTGACAACTATGGATGGATAAGAACTCCTTGAGGGAATATATGCAGTCTTTGCTCTGCATCTCCATCCCAAACATCAGCAGCACCCACAGAGATGAACCGGTGGTCTTCAGCCTTCACTTCCTGGACTGAATTCTCTAGAAGCAGTAAGAAGCCTATGACTGGGTCAGAGTGTGCTGTTTAAACTGGAGCAAAAAATTCCTCGAGGGAACGTATCCATTCTTCCTTCCCTGCATCTCTGTCCCCCACATTAGCACCACCCAAAGAGCTGGGCATGTAGTCTTCAATCTGCACTTGCTAGACTGATTTCTCTGGCAGCAGAGAGCAGCCAGGGGCTGGGTCACTGAGCCCTGTTGAAACTGGAGCAAAGAACTCTTAGAGGTAATGTATCCAGTCTTCTTATCTTGCATCTCCATCCTCACAATCAGCAGCATCCACAGAGCTGGGTAGGTGGTCTTCATCTTGCACTACCTGGACTGACTTCTCTGGCAGCATTGAGCAGCCTGGAGCTTGGGCAGACAGCACTGTTAAAACTGTATTAAAGGACTCCCTCAGGAAAGGAATCTAGTCTTCTTGCCCTGCATCTCCATCCCCAACATTATAAACACCCGCAGAGCTGGGCAGGTGGTCTTCATCCTGCACTACCTGGACTGATCCAGCCTGGTGCTGGGTCAGAGAGTGCTGATGAAACCACAGCAGGCTTCATAAGAGGCGGGACGCCTCCAGCAGGGTTGTGTTAGATGATGCCAGTATGGTATTATGAGAGGGAGCTTGTCGAAGATGTCAGAGCCTTCTTGCTCCCACTGATTTTTGAGTGCTGGGGATAGAGATTTCCCCCAGAGGCTCAGGACTGCACCCCAAGGAAGTGAGGGTGCCCTGGGTCTCCAGTGGCTTACCGGTTGGTGATACTTCTCCGTGACCTTTCTTCATCAACTCAGTCTCCCTTGGGAGAAGGAATTGTACCCATTTCTTAGCCCTGACGACCTGCTCAGGAGGTGAAAGCAGGAGGGTATGCCTGTGGAGGGGTGGGGGGAGGATGCTCAAGAAGCTGGGGTGTCCGGACATCCGTGAGTTCTGAGCGGACAGCATGGGTTTCTTCTTAGGGACAAACTCCCAGCACACAGGCCGAAGTCTCCCCAGAGAAGCTCATGTCCTGTGGGAAAGACAACGCGTCTTAGGGGCGATGTCAGAGCCGGCTGAGGGCACACGACCATGATGTGGGTTGAACAACCCGAGAAAAGGGCGGAGGACAGGAGCAGGGCCAGGGCCAGGGGTCAGGGCAGCAGCAGGAGTGGGGGCTCGGGCAGGGGAGGGGCAGTGCCAGGGGC